>NC_060208.1:154720000-155022500 GCF_021130785.1 Homalodisca vitripennis
ACGTGCTCTAGTTGCACAATTAAATTAGTGCTACTGACAAATTACATGAGGAAGCTTTTATAAATGATAAATAGATTTTCTTATATAGAGTTCAAATGTAGGTAACTCGTTTTACAAGTAATAACACGAGATACATAAATTTATATATATATATATATCTTGAACTTATCTTTATTATATATATATATATATATATATATATATATATATATATATATAATATAAGATATATACAAGCTTTTGGAAAAATGATTGAAAACACAAAATGTTAAAATTGGAGAGCATTAGGCACTCAAATGTTTCCAAAATGTAATCCCTTATCTTCAAGGTAATTCAAATAAATTTAAATCCAATAAACTTTTACTAATCCGATTAAGTTATATAGAAATATAAATATCCAATACAATAAAAATAAATATACCATTACATTTTCCGAAATTTCCAGCTGTGTCACTAATAATAGTCATCTCCTTCATAATTTATTGTTTATTTCAGTTGGAAATAATTCCGGAAGGTATACGTAGAAATTTACAAAATAAAGAACATACTTCATTTGCTATTTTGGTGAATTTCAACTAAATGATACACATAATATAATAATACCATTTTTAATTAACGGATGTAGGCATTTTCATTTAAACAGTTATATTATGATAAGCAAAATTAATTAAGAAATTTTCATGTATGTATTGTAAGCATTTTTTTACCGATATAGTAATGCTGGGGGCGACTTCGATCAAACACTTGGGTTTAACGTTTTATGATCAGAAGACTCAGACTGTACGTTTGAGAAATCCCTTTTACAATATCATTATCTTAGTAATCTCTTGATATATTAACACTTTATGCAATAAACGTAAAAGCTTGTAAACAAATTAATAAGTTAAATCGTGCAAGCGGAAAGGTTCACTAGAAGCGATGTTTTTTATAAAGAGAATTTAAATTTGGAAAATTTAACAGATTCGAAATAACTTTCTGAATATATCACTAGCGTGCAGTAAACTATAACAGTTAATATACGTAAAGTTCTGTCATTACTCAGTTTTTTAAAGTTATTATAGAACATAAAATGGTATGTAAATGTTTTTAATACTGTGACGAATTAGTATGTATAAGAAACCAGACGTGGAATATGACAATGCAATGAAAAAAAATATATATGTTACGTGATTTTCCCGGTGTACGCAGTCGAAAACCTAATATCCCATGTGCTCTTTCGTTTTGAGAGTGGATATGACACCAGTGTGTTGCTTTGCGATCTTTCTACGGTCTTCGATGTGTCGAACGGGTTATTATGTTTGATCACTATGGTATAATTGGCTGTGAAAATTCACAGTTTAACTCTTACCTCAGCAATTGGCTTCAACAAGTTTACTCACTCAAAAGATGGTTTCACAGACTATGCTGAGGTACCAATTGGTATACTAAAGGGGTCGGTATTGTGTCCACTATTTTTCTTGTTATGATAAATGATCTTGACAAATACATTAACTGTAAAACTATAATTTTAGCGAATGATGTCACTCTTTTGACTTCTAGAATTGACGAGACTCATGTTAATTTTAATTTAATTGAGCAGACCGATGATTGGTATAGAGTAAATTTCTTTATATAATCCATGACAAGACCCAGCGTATTTTATGTACTCTAAAGAAAAATTATAGGAAATTTGATTTTACTCAGAGTGTGAAGCTGCTTAGGATTTGTTTGGAACCCAATTTATCCTGGCATGTGCATGTAGAGCATGTTTTAAAAATATTAAGTATAGTCATATTTTTGTTAAGACATTTGTGACCATTAGTTTCTAAAGACTATTTTAAAATGTGTATCAAGCTTTATTTCAAATTATCTTGCCATATGGTTTGCTGTTGTGGGGAAGAGTTTTTGTTTGTACAAAAGAAAGCTATCAGAATTATTGCAAAAGCTGATTTCAGATCTCACTGCAGACCACTTTTTATCCAAGAGGATATACTGACTATTGTTAATATGTTTATTTTCTCTGCATGCAGCATGTAAAGAAAAACCTGCCATACACCACACTAAACAGTAATTTACACATACATAACACAAGAAACAGTAGCAAAATTGCTACACATTTCGCCATCATTGTTTTATCTGTAGTATGCATGTGTCCTTGAGATCAATAAAGTTATTCTATTCTATTCTTCTTTGCTGGTAAAATAGATCCTGGTATTGAAGATGTATACGTTGTCACGAGCATGAAAGTATTTGTTTCTAAAATTAGTTATTTACGCGTTAAGTATTTAACTGTTGGTAGGTCTAGTCTACTGCGGGAGATGTCTGTTGGAGTTTGGTAGGGTTCTTTCCCTAACTATCAGAGGTTCTTGCTAGCCTCAACAAGGGTGTACCACCCCCACCTGCTTTGACTAGAGATGCTGGTTCAGAGCTGGCCTTCCCTTCGTCCAGGAGGACATGGCTTAATGTGTGACATATATTGAACCTGTAGATGAAATAGAACAATAATACAACATAAAATACTAAGAATCTGTTTAATGAACAACACTCTAGTTTGTAAAAGAGTGACTCAGAAAAAGCGTTATGGAAGAATGAAAAATGCATGCAGTTAAAAAAATTCAATAAAACCAAGCCTTGACAAAAAATATAAGATCTAGGAAGAATGATGACTGCAATGATTATAATCGAGTTAGAAACTGATGAAGTGGATTGATTTTGGGAGCACAGAAGGAGTATTTTCTAATAACCTATCTGGGTGTGATAATCTAGGAGAGCTTTAGGCTTGTCTTAAGCGGTGTGATTTAGTAGGAGGATATTTTAATGATAAAATTTCACGTCTTGACGTGTAATTAAATGAACCAATTTTCTTGTTGAAATGGAACGTGGTAGTAAAACTGATGATAACAATTAAAATTTCTTTATGACTCATAAAAAAGATGGGGTTATTGAAGGATTTAGTTTTTTAGACGTAAATGAAAGTTCTAAACTCAAAACAGTACAAGAATTACAATGAAAGACAATATGTAGTGATGACATATTAATATGATATCCATTAATATGATAAAAGCTGTTAGCCCCTAAACCGTAGGTGCCGTAACAGATTAAATCAAAACAAGTATAGTGAAACCACAACCGAAAGTGCCAAATTCAAGAACACTTTAGCAGCTGAGACCTATCCTCATACGAGATTACCTGCCATTTAAAATATTGTGATTGTAGTCAGATCGTACGTTGTGTTAAATGCAAAGACATATTGCCGAAGTTGCAATCTGGATATCGGAATTACTATAGCACATACATTGCACTTTAATTTATTTGCTGACCTTTAGAGACACGAGAAGATAGCTCACGAAGGTGGGTGGAGGTGAGACTGTATCGGCCTTTCTTAAGCGGCATGGTGTGCCTCTGGGTATCTGCTTTGGGCCTATTATCTTCAATCTGTACACTTCAGACCTATCCAGTTGTATAAACATTGTACAATACCTCTATATGCAGACGATTTCTATTTAAATATTTCATATAGAATTGAAAATATGGAACTTGCAGTTATTGATATCAATTCTGACTTGGATAAGATCATCACATTGTCTCTCACAACGACCTCAAAGTTAACACCAACTAGTTCTCAGTTCTGTATATAGCTCCAAAACAAGAGATGCAGTCTCTCACCTAGCGTGGGGTGCAGGTGATGATGCTCGTAGGGTCAGGCCCTGATGGTTTGTGACAAGATCAAAGCGCTAGGCGTCGTGTTTTACAAAGAGCTCTCATTTTCTGACCACATCACCCACGCCATTATGCGATCCATAGGAAGGTTGAGTAGCCTTAATAGATTTATAAATCTGTTACTGGAATCCGCTAAAGTTCAGATAATGTATTCAGTGATTTTGTCAGAATTTTATTACTGCTATCCAGCACATGGGAACAACCTCTCAAGGGGGACACAGGAAGGATTCAAAAGTTGCAAAACACTGCGGTAAGGTTAATTGGCTGCCTGTCATGTTTTCACCAAGTGTCCCACTATCGCAAGTAGCCCACCTTTTTCCGTTGGAATTCTTCTGCTGGATGCTGACATGCTGCATGGTGCACATAGTCTTGTCTCTAAAGGAGTCGCAGTACCTGAGTGAAAGAGTTCGTTCCCGAGAAGAGGTTGCTGAACGATGCGTCCGTTAGCGTGGTAGACTGCACTTTCCTACAGTTACGCTAGAGACTGGATGGACAAGTTTTGCATATTTCACACCTAACCTATATAATGACCATTTCAAAGACATCAAATATGTTGTCTCCTTTCAAGCTTAGAAACCCAAATTGAAACCAATTTTACACAATTGTAGTAGTTATTAAATTGTTTGGCTGTTTAAATTGTTATTAGTTTAAAATTAAGTTAGTTTTTATGTCACTTAACCCATTGCAGTTTATTACACGAGTTATTCTGAAAAACGCTCTTATTTAAAGACATTTAAAAAATTTTTTAATCTTCATTATTTGACAATCATATGCGGAATTTCAGAGCAGATTAAAATTTGCTCTAATTGCTGTGTTTAGTTGTAAATTATATTATAAACATATTACAAAGTATCATTTTGAGATAAATATACATATATATATATATATATATATATATATAGATAGATATTTAATTAAATATATTGAAGAATTGAATTTATTTCCAACAGCAAACATGTACAGTCATTAACAAAATACAATCTTTAGAAAGACTGACCACCATTATTTCCTATATATATGTAGGACAAACGTAACTAGGACATATATATATATATATCATTTTTTTATAAACATTGAATCAACAAAATTTATTGCTCCGCCGGGACTCGAACCCGGATCTCTCAATTGCCGGCAGAATGTGCTACCATTACATTCAATGCTTACGTACGAAGAATGCGTTTTATTTTATTTTTTTTATAATTTATAATTCATTATGCAGAGTATACAATAAAATATATGTTAAGTATTGTTTTACTCTTTGCACAGTTCACGGTATTAAAAGCCACAAATGACAATTACTTTAAAAAATAATGCTTTTTGGATTCAAGACATTTCAAGTATAAACAATATTTTAAAGCGTAATACGCGATACAGGAATAATAGAAAATAGAAAATTAATATGTGTCCTGAGCACTAACTGTTAAACATATCACCAAGAAAATAGATGATAATTTTTAATAGGTGTTTATTATACTGGAAGTATTATTCAATATAAATTTTAACTACTATGCTTGTGGGCTGTGACAGAAAATGTTTTTCATAAAAACGCAGCTGGTAAAGTAATAAATTCCAAGAAAAGCTGATTAGGTTTAAATAATTGATAAGCTTTTTTTTACGCTGAATTGATTTTTATAAAGAAACATTCTTCTGAAGCGAAGACAACATCATGTTTTTTAAACGAGAATCAAAAGCAATTCAGAATCTCATTTCTAGATCACAATTATAGAGAATAAACCTTTGTCTCCAGTCCTCCCTCGGAATAACTAGAAAGTAAAGAAGATTAAGTGTAATGGCGTAGGTTTCCCTCGTAGACTCTAATGCAGTACTGCGTATAACGCTTTAAAATATTGTTTATACTTGAAATGTCTTAAATCAAAAAAGCATTTTTTAAAGTAATTGTTATATGTGGCTTTTAATACCGTGAACTGTGCAAAGAGTAAAACAATACTTAACATATATTTCACTGTATACTCTGCATAATGAATTAGAAATAATAAAAAAAATAATAAAACGCATTCTACGTACGTAAGACAACGTGGCGACTTTCATTTCAATTTTACGATGCAAAGCACGTCCAAAAACTTCTAACACAATTACAAAATTCGAGTATTGTATTCTCTTTGAAGAGTTATCTTGAGTCAAGGGAACTTTACTTGAGTTTTAAATTAACATATAATTGTTTTACGCAAGAAGGCTAAAATATAAGAAGATTTGTCTTCATATACTATTATACAGTATATTAGTGATATAGAGACATGGATAGTTCGCAGACGAAACGATAAAAGGCATAGCAGTTATAGATGAGGCTATAAATCGATATAGGCTAGTTTGTAAGAAACATCTTCATGTATCTACTGAGTAAACCTCGACTATGCTTATGTTCTAAAGAAATTATAAAGCTAGATTGCATTAGTCGGACCTTCATTACATTGAAAAATGAAAACAAACTACTAACTCAAGCTATGACGACAAAAATAAAGAATATTAATTTAGAATAATATAGTTTGTAGGATGTTTACTTTTAATAATGATAGTGGGAGTGAAAAAAAACATTAAGGATATTTTGTCTTTGAAGAGGAAAGCAATGGAATTTTGGTCAGGATAAAATATCAATGAAATAAAATTAACAAAAGCAGTTCATTTTAGGATTAAAGTAATCAAAGCTAATAGATTTCCCCATAGGCCAGTTAAACACACGATAAGAGTACACCCTGCATAGTAAGTGTATGCTTTTAAGAGGCTAATTACGTTGTTATTGTTTACAAATATTTAGGGATGTCAATAGGACAAAATCATAAATTCTCTTTATTTAAATATGGTATTAAGTTTTCTTCTTATTAATACTGTATTTATAAGAAATATAGTACACAATCAAAGAGAATGGTTTTTCTTCTTGCTGATACTTATATAGTATAATATTTTATATTTACAGAAGTATTCTAAAACTCTGAATTCTAAAAATTTTTTATAAATACTGATTCTCAATAAAATATGAAGGCAGTAGTCATGTTTAAGCAAGTAACGTTCCCTGTTTCGTAAACGTCTTATCTTTATTGTAAAGTTAGAATGATGAAAATTATTTTAAAATGCCATATATGAATAAACTATTCGCAATTCCCACGCTACGACGACTTGAAGGGTAAGAAACATTCGCTCTGGCTAGTACGTTTAGAGGATGTCTCAACACAGGACTATATATTCAATAAGCGATTCCATGCAATGGTTTGCAGGTTGTAGAATGCTCTTCTCTAAACAAGGGCGGCCCTTATTTAAACATTACCTCCAGTGACATCCGGCCCCGTTTGTGGCGGCGCTGAAGGAGGCGGTTACAGAAAGACAGGCCTGGTCTGAGACTATTTGGTCGCTGGCAGAGGGATATTATTGTGCACAAATTTAACTTAAAGGGAGTAATTAGTTATAATAATTAGTTCATTTATAATTATACTTAATATGTTTCTAGAGTAGTTAATTTTAATAATTTTTATACTTTTTATTTTCTTGTTACAATATTACATTAGTTTCTACATGTCCTATTTATTAGTTTGTTTCGTTTCTTACTCATAGGGTAATGTTTGATTTGATCATTTCTGTTTGTTGCAAGTTAAATATTAGGCCATGAGTCTCCAACTTTGCCTCTATAAATAAAGAATTTTTCATTACAATATTCTTTAAATGTTAAAATATTGTTTAATTTAGTTTCTTTTTAAGATATTATAATATAGCCTATTTATTATTTGTTCTAGTTCTTGAAATATCATTGTGATAATATATATTATTGATAATTAATCTACATGAAAATTGGAGTTATTCTTTGTGTAGACTATATTATATAAATTGCTAAATGTTTCTATTTATTGTTATGAATAAGATTGCAGTTGGTTTTATTCCACTAATGGTTATGAGTGTTCACCATTATCACATTGGAAACCTTACGTCATTCCGTGGATTCGTTTCGGTGACAATGTTGATTGTAGTTTACTCTATACTCAAAGTATATGAAATAAAGGAGTACATTATATGTATAATATGATAAACATCAGTAAACACGTCATATTTTAAAGTATTGTGTTCATATGAGCAAATATAAATTAAAAACGTTTCATTTAAAAATATTTTCTCTTAAATAATACTACACAAATTTAATATTTAATTATTATGTAGCGCAAAACAATAAAGTAATATAAAATAAACTACTAGTTTACTCAATTGATAAACCCATTTCGATTAATTTAATTAATTCAAGAATTAGTAAAGTTATTGGATCTATTTACCGAGTTACCTTGATTTTTCCTTAATTTTATATTTTTCCATTGGGAAACATTTTATTTTTCTTCTTATAACAAACTCGCATAATTATTATTGGTATACAATTTTCAGCTATGACGTATAAAATGTACTATTCGTTTAATGTAAAACCTGTTTATATAATTATAATATAATACATAATAAAAAGTAAATTACCATTACACGATAAGTAACCACATATTCATATAAACAATATGGAATAATAATGAAAAAATATTCACAGATACGGCCTAATGTTTATTACTCCATGAATATGGAACAGTCATACAACTATTTCTGTATTGGCTACAATATATCCACAATCCAAATATGTAAATTGTATTTACTAATAATATTAATTAAGCAATCTTTTAGCTTTACAGATGTTTCTTAACACCTTTTAAAATTCATATGTTCGTAAAAACAAGTAGTTATTGATAGTTTAAAACAATTGTAAGATACCTCTTTTAATTACTGTTGTACATATGAAGGGGAGATTAAAATAATACAGACAGGTGTAATATCTAACTATTTCAATCTATATGCAAAATGAGTGTTACAGGTCACGTGTTTCAACATGCTTCTAATTACTGCATAAACCAGTAACGTGGCATTTCTTATTATTATGCAATTTCACCTACACAAACTATGTATAGCTATATAATAATTGTAGTCCACGTTGTAGGCAGTATAAAAACTACTTTCATGAAATCATTAGTTTTCACACACTCATTAAGTTAGTTTTATAATGTTGTTGTTATATATCGTATAGTTTAGTGACAGTGCTGTTAAGTCGTTTTATTCGTATCTATCTGATACTTATATCTCTTTGTTTCTATCAATGGTTTCAGGAACATATTCCACATATTTTAGTTAGCGCCTGCATTACAGTAAAATTGTGTTTTTGTTGTATTCATTATTTTAAAAAATCTATATACTTCATATAGGAGTAAATTAAGCTTTCTAATATTGCTTATTTATTTCCCAAAATATGAATAAAATCTGATGTTTAGTATCTATTGGTTAGTTTTATATTTTCATGGTTGGTCCTCTGATGAAAAATGCCACTACACTCAATAAAATTTTACTTTTTGATTCTAAATTTAAATATGACCATATTACCATAATCTACACTCAGCTATTATATATAACTATGTGGTATTTAAGTGTCAACTAAGTCTAACGAACAAAGATTTCCAGTAAAGCACAGATGATTAGTTGGAAAACTAGCCTCTAATAATCCTCTGTCTTCCCTAACGACAGAGTACTAACCATCCCAACCTAATAACCAGTTGTGCCTCTACGTATTATTTTTCTTATTAACTACATTCAACAATAGTGGAAGAACGATGTAGTTTTCCGATACACTGTATTATGAAAGAAAGGATTTTAAAAACAACATTAGGAGCGTAAATGAATACAGGCATGCTAGCTCACAGTAATAACATTCATGTTGATAATAACCTTACTATGGTGTAATTACATGACCTAGAGTTATATGTTTTTACTCAGGTAAAGTAAATCTGCCGTATAAACACACTGTGTTGGCGCCGTGAGCTATAAATGAACGGTCTGGAATAGCTTTGTGAACATCATGTGTGGGCTATAAAAAAAACATCCACAGGAATTAAAAGTACTAAAATTCTGATTCTATGTATGATATTAATGCTGTTTTTGATAAGAAATATTCTTTCAGTTTGTGTGTACCGATTTTCATATCGACATAACAGTTGGAGACACAATGCAATGGTATTAATTTAAAATAAATACTAATATTCAGAATTTTTCATCCTAGCAAGGACTTTCCTCTTTTTACTGAGATAACCACGTGTCATAGATAACAATATAAACACTGGCGTCGTACACATTTAAAGTTGGCTCGGCTTATGTCAATTGTAACATAATGAAAAATTTCCGAAAATACAATATTATTTTACCAATAAAACTATATGTGCCAGAACATTAATGAACTAGTTCGCAAAATAACTACTGAATAATGGTTGTAAAATCATCTTCACCTTTTGGAAATGTATTTATATGTTTATGTTTTTAAGGTGTAATATGTATATATGTATATATATATATATATATATATATTATTGTATATAAATATTATATATATATTATTAAATATAAATATTTTATATATATATTATTAAATATAAATATTATATATATATATATATATATATATATATATATATATTACACCTTAAAAACATAAACATATAAATACATTTCTAAAAGGTGAAGATGATTTTACAACCATTATACAGTAGTTATTTTGCGAACTTGTTCATTAATATTCTGGCACATATAGTTATATATATATATATATATATATATATAATATATATATATATATATATATGTATAGTTTATATATACTATAAGGCAGGCAACTAATAAAGTCTAAACTACATTATATAGATCGATATTTTTTATTTTAAATGAAAACGTTGAAATACATTTCATATAATCACTGTCATATACTCTGTTTGTAATTTTATAGATTTTGAGATTTAGTATTTTTAAGTACCTGCGAAACATTAAATCTACTTCTCATCAGTTTTCATCAAAATAAATAATTGCAAAAACTATTACATAGTTCAAATTTATTTCAAAAATATCTTACTTATTAATATACCTGAGAATATATATTAAACATTTTCTACTTAAGGCTGGACCAGTAAGTATTCAAATATAAGAACATATTGTAATTTTTCTAACGTTCTATGAGATTGATTATTTTTAATCACGACAAGATATATTGGACAAATTAAATAAGCGCCATGTAATTTTCAAGTCCCCATTTATTGGTCTATAGAACTTCTACATGGGTGAGTATATACTATGCTACTCATAAAAAGGGATAACAAAAAAAGTTATACAGGGTGAATATAAAGTCAGGGCCCCCCCTCTACTTCTTTCTATATGTAATATAAGGAGATATCCTTTGGGTAGTGGTGCAATATTTTTTTTCTGACAATTTTATTTACAATCTGTTTAGACATTCTTAGAACAATAAGTAAATTAGATAAAATAATAAAATAACACGAGTTAGACTCTATCCAACGATAGAGCTAACACAAATAAACAAGAAAGTTTGAAATTAGAACCTAAGAGGTAAGTCCAGGATTGAGTGTCTCTTCAGACGTGTAACTGACGCACTATTATCCAACAGGTTCATCGCAAGGTAGTTCGGATGAGAATACAGCTTGTCTTGGTACTTCTTGCTGTAGCGAGTTATTTCCTCTTTTACTGTGGGAATTTTGGTATCTTGATGTATTAATTGATTAGTTATATACCACGGAGCTTCCAGGATGTTCCGAAGGACTTTAGACTGAAAACGTTGGAGAATTTCGATGTTGGAGTTACTGGCTGTACCCCAAAGCTGTATACCATAAGTCCAAACAGGTTTCAAAATCACCTTGTATACTAACAACTTATTTCTTAATGATAATTTCGACCTCTTGTTTAAAAGCCAGGATATTTTTTTGAATTTTGAGTTTAAAAATAATCTTTTGTGCCAGATATGAGAACGCCAAGTTAGTCTTCGGTCTAGATGCATACCCAGATATTTCACTTCTTCAGATTGGGGAGGAGGACATTATTAAGAGAGACAGGTGGGCAGTTAGCAGGCCTTGTTGTGAAAGTTACATGAGTGGACTTGGTTTCATTAACCTTCACCCTCCATCTCACAAGCCACTCCGACAAGTCATCCGGCTCAGATTGTAGTCGTTGGGATCCAGTTCCTGAGACTTCATGAGAGGCTAGTATAGCGGTATTATCAGCAAAGGTGGCCATGGTGACATCGGCTCGTACAGGTATGTCAGATGTGAAGAGGGTGTAGAAGATGGGACCCAATACACTGCCTTGTGGAACGCCCGCCTCAATTTTGTGGAGGTCGGAGTATTCGTCTTGAAATTTGACTCGAAAAAACCTGTTTGACAAATAGGACTTGATGACATTAAAGAAAGAATGAGGAACAATTAGTTTTAATTTATAGAGGAGACCCTCATGCCAAACTTTATCAAAAGCCTGACTGATATCAAGAAAAACAGCCGAGCAGTATCTTTTTGCTTCCAGATCTTCCTTCACTACATTGACCACACGATGAATCTGCTCAATGGTAGAGTGCTATCCAACTGATGGTTGGGGATAAGGTTGCCGCTATCAATAACTTGCTGAAATCGTTTTAGAAAAAGCTTCTCAAAAACTTTTGAAGTCACAGGCAATAAACTTATGGGCCTATAAGAACAAACCTGATGTGGAGGCTTCCCAGGTTTAGCTACCATGAAAATTTCCGATAATTTCCACTGTGCTGGAAAATGCTCAATTCTCAATATTGCGTTGAAGACAAAAGTCAAAAACATAATAGATTTCCTCGGCAGTTCTTTTAAAATCCTTCCTGTAATGAGGTCATACCCAGGAGCTTTGTACGGCTTCAATTGTTTCACAATTATTTCAGTTACTTCAGAGGGAGTAAAGGACAGAACAGGAAGTGATAGTTGGGTAGGTGATTCTAATAAGTATTCAATTTCTGGGTCAGGAGCTTGAGCTGAGTCACTGGGCTTGAACACATCGCGTAAGTGCGTAGCGAATACTTCAGCTTTCTCCTTGTTGTTCTTGGCCCAGCCACCACCTGGCAAGATAATCGGAGGAATCGGCACTCTTGGACTAGTCATGTGTTTAGTAGTTTTCCACATTGAATATTTCGTGTCTTCTGTAGGAGTTAGACTTGCAGTAAAAACCTGAAACCTTTCATTATTGAAGTTAGATAACAAACGTTTCGAATCCCGCGCCGCTCTATTGAAGTTGTTTTTATCACGAGGATTCCTGGAATTTTGCCAAATCCTACGAAGTCTTCTTTTTTGAGCAATCTTTTTCTTGATCCTAAGAGGGTAGTTCAGGCCATTAGTGGTTCCATTTCGTTGATACGGCGTTGATTGCCAAGCACACTTCTGGACTGTCCTGTTAAACAATTCAACAGCTTCATCTATTTCACCATTTGTCTTCAAGGAAACGTGTAAATGCAAGTTTTCATCAAGAAGAGATCGAAATTGGTCCCAGTCAGTATATTTAGAACTTAACCGCAGTGGACCCTCTGTAGTAATGGCAGATGAACTTAAAGTGAAGATCAATGGAGAATGGTCTGAGGATAAATCAAGACAAGATTCTACACGTGTGTACGTTTGGGAAATACCTTTAGTCACGAAGAAATCAAGCAAATCAGGAATTTTTAAGGGATCAGTAGGCCAATAAGTCGGTTCTCCCGTAAAAAAATATTGATGGTTATTGTCTTTGATAGTCTTGAGGAGATTACGGCCTCTGGGATTGCACAGCCGAGAGCCCCACATGGTGTGTTTCGCATTAAAGTCACCCCCTGCAATAAATCTACAACCCAAAGTATTGAAGAAGTCGCTGTATTGCTGGTATGAAGCGTTATGACGTGGAGGGGTATACACAGAAGATACCGTGAGTGGACCTGACCAGTCTTCAATCACAACACTGGAAGGTTGAATATAATTATACTTATAAGTAGGTATGGCATGGTGTTTTATACTATTTTTAACTAATACCGCACTACCACCATGAGCAGTATTATCTGGATGATTACAGTGATACAGAGAGTAAAACAGGAATTTTGAAACGTGTCATATCTGTGAAGTGAGTTTTGGAGATTAGCATAATATCAACTTTATGAAGACCAAGAAATATTGTAACCTCTTGAGTATGGTTACTCAAGCCATTGGCGTTCCAAAGTGCTATTCTATAAAAATTATTCATTTTAGCTTCGAAATGACGGAAGACAATAGGTTCATTAAAGTACCTATCTGTTCAGCCTGTTGTATCATTATTTTTTCAAATTTGCTGAAAAAGTCGTTAAGTGTTTTACTTAAAGCGTTTTGAGTACTGTTATCTTCAGACATCGAGTTGGATGCCACCTGTGCATATGATCGTCCCGGCAGGATTCGAACAGTGGATGGACTGGGAGGTCTTACCACTTCTTGGGCTCCCCGAAGTGATTGATCATGAGTTTTACTTTCAGGTACTTTGGGTCTGATCGGGGGAAACGATTTTTGTTTAAGTTCGCGGTACACAGAACAACCTTTGTAGTTCGCCGGGTGGTTCCCCTCACATAGAGCGCAGGTGGGTGAGGTATCACTGGATTTCAAAACATGCCCGTGTATCATGGTTCTGGCCACATTTAACGCACCTGTAAGGGTGCCAGCAATACGTTTTGGTGTGTCCATAACTTTGACATCGCTTACACTGAACGATCTCGGATTTCCTGAGCGGTGGATCAAAGGTAATTTTTGCATTAAGGAGGTACTCGATATTAAATATATCTTTGTTACACGGATTTGGTTCCAGATCAACAAAGAACATTGAAAGAGGTGCTTTGGTTTTATGCTGTCTCATATTCATTACGTTGCGAACTTGGAACCCACAGGATTCAATAGCAATCTTAATGTCCGCAACATCAGTGGAAAAGTGCATATTTTTTAAAACCACGCGATATGCTTTCTCTTGTTTGATTTGGTAGGTATGAAAGGTGACCTGCAACTCTTTTAGTTTGTGCACCAGCTTCCGATAACCGTCAATAGTTGTTGTATTAACTTTGAATTTGTTTTGGCTGAGGCATTTAAATGTGTAGTTGTCATTTGGGATAACAGTTTCAATAGCGGTTATCATGCTCTTAACGTTTACAACGTTGGGTACGAAGATCGGAGGTGGTTTATCCTCGCCAACATGAGACGGCGGCGTCGATGTGGTGCTCTCATCCATCGTATTTGACCCTCCAATAGCATCGAAACGATTATTTGTAGTTAATGAGAAGCTACTTGGGTTTGAACACAATTTCTTCGATATGTCGGGACCGTTCGAAACCAATTTCCTAGGTCTTTTGAATGACCCAGTCACTGTTTGCCAGTGGATGCCGTCATTACTTTCTTTGTCCTCAGAGTTTCGGGAGTTTGGAATACCTGTAGATATTACTGCTGTATGATTATAACCATGATCATGTAGAACATGAGCACTATCATCAGTGAAAGCATTTTCACAAGTGGAACCTGTTTGCATCATAAGAATCTACAAAAACGTAAACAATCAAAACATAAACACAAACAAGACAAGGTTATGTAACAAGAAGAACAAAAAACATTACATTACGAACAATAAACTACATCAAAACTATTATAAAAATGAACGAAATCAATTAATAACAGTCCTTATCAATTTGTGAACTATTTCACGAGAAAAAAGCAAATTTATAACAAATTTCACAGAAACAAATACAATACATTTTCACCAAATAACAAAGTCAGCTGATAATTAGTGGTGCAATATGGAAAGGAAGTTTCATTTTATGATATTCAAAATTTTTTTGTCCCCCAAACATTTACATTTAATAATACTTTTATGCGTATTAATGTCCATAGTACATAGGCAGTTTTTCTAAGTCAAATTTATAAACAATGGTTTCAAGAAATGAAAATCTTATACCTTGTATCACAGAAAAGTTTTAGATTCATAAATAAAAATTGGACAGTATGAAATGCATTACTTTTGAAATTTAAAGTGTTATATATTTTTAAGTATACGACTCTAAATACATAAATTGGAAACAAAACAATAAAACATACACGTTTGCACATGAGATTATAGCTTGCTATAGTAATATACTCTTGATCATTTATTATAATGATATAACTAAAGATAAAACAAAAAATACAACGAATATATTCATGAAATACAGTATTAGCCAAAGTAACAGTACTGAATTGGTAATATGTTATTTTAATAAAAACAGCAACACTACATATAGATTTTACCAATAAATAAAAGTCAAAGGAAGCAAAATCGGTAAAACTCGGGTATTAACATGTTCAATATGACCCCCGTTCAGTTTTGTTGCCTTCAAAAAAGTATGGTCCCATTATACCCCTCCCAGACACAACGCACTAAATGGTTACACGCTTACCGTGCTGTAGCCTCTCTAAAACAATGTCAGGACATTCAAATCCAAAGAAACGTGTTATCTGCTTGTTTATGAAACTATTAAGGTGCACATGACATTCATCTGTAAACCATACATTACTCAGAACATCAGGTACTTCATAGCATATTGCTAACATTGAAGCACAGTACTGAACTCTGGCTAGTTTGTTTCTACAGTTCTAATGTTGTCCAGTTTGTATCCTGTAGGGAAAACCACCGATGTCTTTGAACATTCTTCACATTGACGTATTGCTAATACTCATTATAAGAGAAGGTCACATTAGGCTTATTTTCGATGACTGTAACCCTTGTTGCTGCAACACTCTTCCGTGGGGTTTTTTTTGTACAGACAGTAGTCGGGCGACCTGGAAAGCCCTTTCGCTGTGTCAAAACACTACCTGTTCTTTGAAATTTTTCAACAACACAGTATCACAACATTACTAGGCCGGTATTGTGGAAATGTTCCTGTAAACGTAATGAAGTATACGACAAGCTTGGCACACCCGCACATTCAATTCCGTATGAGCAAAAATAATATTCTACGATAAAAACTTTCCCTACCGTTGTTAGCACCATGTTAGCAACAACTAACCTCAAATGACAAAGAAGTAATGAACAGGAAGCCGTGGGAACGATCGACAATTGAATAAGCTGATCGAGAAGGCAACTACAGCTGATTCAGTTTCAGTACTGTTTATTATGGCTAATACTGTAATTACGAAAATACGATCACGCGCTGCCAGTAATAATTTCATTATTTACAACTCATCATTATGGAACTGACCGTCACTGGAGACTCAATTAGCATACTAGAATAATATATCGACCTATGGTTATGTAAAATGTATAATACTACAACCCACACAAGTTTGTGGCACTCTTTCGTGAAAATATCATGTTTCTTTTTCTAGTTGTTTTATTAAACTATAAGCTATCAAGATTACTAGACATCTTAATATTTAAACTTTAATTAATGATGAAAATGAATTCTAGAGCCTATCTGTAGTATATGTGTATATAATATTTCTCTTCAACTTTGACAAACTTAATTTTTCTTTTAGTAGTTGTCAGTTATAAACACGAATATTAAATTATGTATAAGGTTTGAGGAATACAGCTACTAATAACTGCAATTTAGATCAACCCATCTTACATAGCAATTGTTTTACAGGATGCCTGGTAGAAGGTACACGTTTTTTTAACTTTCTCACGAGATAAAAAGCATTACCCAAACGGCTGCTCCCGTTTTGCTGCCTGGAGCACCATTTAATTAAATCGGAGAATGCTTGAAAGAGGAAATTTGCGGTTAAAGACGAGCATCAGATTATTGCAACTGTGAGTGGTTTATATTATTCTTTAAGTAAGAAATGCTTTATTTATGTCAAAAATGTATTTTAACATTTTGACAAACACAGTTAAATGTTGTATACATTAATAATTAGTGAAAATCTTAACACAGTTTTACTCATGTAAATTAGTAATATTATAGACCGGAAAATAACGATGATTGTATCAGTATTATATGTTAAAGGTACATACTTTAACTGCATGATCAAGTTAAAATTCTGATCTTATTATAATGACAGTTTTTTAGAGTTTGAAACCGAACTAAAATTGATAGACTATATTTAATGAAATATTCTCCTTCATGTAATATATTAGAATCTTATTTTATAAATAATTAACATAGTTGTTTGTACAGTAATTACAATTTAATTTAAAATTTCGTATAATTCACGGGAACATAACCATACAATACTATAAGCAATAACCGCAAAAGCTAGAATAAATTATTAGTTTAAATAAGTGAAAATATTTTAGAAATATTATTTTTCCCCTATTATCCTGTATTATTTTAATTTTAATTTTCAAATTTAGAAATTAAAATAATTAAGGTATTCTTATGGAATACATAAAGCCTAACTAACAACTCAAATAGAATATAAAATCACATTCTCATGTACTGAAATATTTTTTTGTATACAGTCGTTTAGTTATGAAACATATAATTACGATGGTTTTAAACGAATCTACTACCTTTAAGACTATTTATTTGTAATTCACTAAATATTAACAACTCAATGAGTACATTATATAGCTTTTATGAGGATGACCAGCAACGCAGTTGGGGCTGACAACATACCTTTGCGCTTTCTAAAAGATACATTGCCAATCACCCTTCCTGTTTTAGTAGTCATTTTCAATTATTCTTTAAATTCATCTGTATTTCCCTTAACCTGGAAGCATGCTTTAGTTCGTCCGTTGAGAAAAGTGTCTAATCCGCAATCCCCTTCTGACCTACGTCCAATCAGTATTCTCCCTTGTCTCTCCAAATGCCTTGAAAGAGTTGTACATCAACAAATTTCATCTTATCAGAATACCTATACCATCTTGTCTAAATGGCAGTCTGGATTCAGGCCTAATCACAGCACCACCACAACCCTACTTAAAATTACTTATGATATCAGATTGGCAATGGACAAGAGACTAATCACCATTTTACTGCTTTTTGACTTTTCCAAAGCCTTTGACTGTGTTTATTACCCCCTTCTCCTCATCAAATTGAAGAAGTATGGTTTCTCCGATGGGTGTGTTAACTGGGTCAAATCGTATCTTACTGGGCGACAGCAATGTGTCAAAGAAGGGGAAACAATATCGGAATGGAAAACCGTAACACGGGGTGTTCCACAGGGCTCTGTTCTTGGGCCCCTATTGTTCTCACTTTACATTAATGACGTCACATCTATTATAAGGCACTCTAAGTTTCATCTTTATGCCGATGATTTACAAATTTACGTACACTGTTCGCCTGAAGAACTGAACACGTTTATGGTTCTGCTCAATCACGACATTGAATCAATTGCTTGTTGGGCAAATAAACATGGAAATTAAATGAAGACAAAACGCAGGTAATGGTATTGGGAAACCCAAGACTGATCGACCGTTTGGACTTCAACGTTGCACCAAAACTGAAACTCAATAACCACGTACTAAATTTTCAAAACAAACTGAAAAACCTTGGTCTTACTATGAGCTCAAGTCTTAAGTGGAGTGACCAGGTTACGGTAACGTGTAATAGAATATTTGCTGGCATTCACAGTTTAAAGCGTTTTGCTTTATATCTACCGTTCAGTGTCAAGGTTATGCTGGTTAAAACTCTCTTACTGCCACACTTCAACTACTGTGACGCTGTGATCAGTGACATGACTGTTGAGCTTTCGGACAGGCTTCAACGTGCTCAAAACTATTGTATCAGATTTATTTTCAATCTCAGACGTTATGAGCATGTGACTCCATTTTTCAAACAGCTATCGCTTCTGAAACTTCAACAACTTCGCCAACTTCACATTCTTTCAACTCTACATTCAGTTATCAAAAACAAGTCACCTGTTTACCTGTCCGAACATTTCAAATTTATTTCCGATATAAGTGAGCGACCTACGAGAAGGGGATCCACCTTACTGTCAATTCCTGTTCATCGATCGAACTTCTTCAGTAAGTCGTTCACTGTTCAGGCATGTCGCCTCTGGAACTCTCTTCCTGATGATATACGTATTATAGAGGGCCGAGCTCGTTTTGGGGCAAAGGTCAAGGACTTGTTGCTGGCCGGTCTGTAGGGGTGACGGGTGGCGGTGCTCGTGGCGTGCTTGTGGTCGGGCTGTGTGTTTGAGAGAATGAATGTAGTAATAACGAGAAATTCTTTAAAAAGTAATCTGTTAATTTAAGTTTTAATTTAACGTTGTTTGAATTTTTCTACATATTAAGCTGATAAATTTTATTTTTAATTATTAAATAGTATGTATATATTTTGGTTAATTTTTAAGCATTTATTTTAATTTAAAATTTGTTATTAGTTAAGATCATTCACTGTACATATATCTGTATATTATGTGAGGTTGAGTGGTAGAGAGGGCTAAATAGCCCTAACTCCGCCTCTTAAATAAAGGCATATTTCATTTCATTTCATTATATTTAAGAATACTCTTTTTATAAAGTTGTCTTATATGAAATCATCTTAAACATTTTTATTTGTGTCATTACCGACTTATTTATACAATATCATATCTAACTCCGTTTTTAATTAGTTTATTCAACTAATAACCAGTAATCATCCTGAAAATTCTATCGTGCCTTTAGATTATAGAAAATTAACAAACATATCTTTCCGATCCTGACCGATGCACTCAATTTATAACACACAACTTATTTTTCCACCAATTTCCATATTATAAAAGCACAACAAGCGTTTTAAAATTATATTTTGATATAATTTAATCAATTTCATATCATTAATCCAATTTATAAAAACTTATATTAAGTACTTTAATACATTATTAAGAACTAGAAATGTACATCGTCGTAATGGAACCAAATTAACTCTTTGATCATATTATCATCACAGCATCGGACGTCAAAGTGTGCAAAGGATGTCACACCACATCGCATCCTATTGAATATCAGCATCTGATGAAACGGATCCTCCTTCGTACGTATGAGCACCTGCCCTCATATCAGTATATGTTAGCTCGTTTATTTATTAATATTAGTCATTTATGGGTTCTTCCAAACTTATAGAAATATTAAAAGTCTATCTATTTTTTTTATTAAATCTAAAATATTATTCTCTATGTCGAACCCAAAAACTCAACATTCAGCATTTTAGTTCATACACCATTTAATTCAGTTATGAAGTTAATAAATTCTAAGAGTTATCAATTTATGTAAAACAAAGATTTTTAAGATAAGTTTTTATTTCACCATGAGTTAATTCCAATATAGCTATGTATTAATGAACTAAAAGATTTATTTCGAACAATACATTGTTTATTTATCTATTTTAAAGATAGAAAATAGTAAAAATGTTAAATACTGAAATATGAAAACATTTATTACAATAAAATTTAAGTTTTGCATAAACTATAGGATAAAGTGGATAGTCAACATATTATTAAAAATATAATTACTATGTAATATTATAATTTTCCTGTATACAAAGTTTTTCTAACAAAGAATATAAAATAAAACTTTAAAATATCTATTAAATTAATTTAATTAAAATAACACGGTGAAATGTATGTAAAGTGGCAGGTGTGTAGTACACGTATTTAATTTACTAGTAGAGGTGATAATTGGAGCGTTTCTGCAGAGACTAGAGACTCGGCATCGAACTTTTTAGCTTACTGCTGATTGACAGACCAAAGGTTTATACATGACTGTAAGACTGTTTGTAGATTCTTGTTGAAAAACGCCTCATACTTTAATAAATCATTAACCTTAGAAGAAGTTATTAAAAATAATGATATACAGTTATCCGCCATTATTATGTGGACAGAACATTCTCTAAATGGAGATAGAAATTGTGACAATCTATATCCTGATATGTCATATACTGTGAAATGTGGTATTAAATCAAATATATTAATATGTTTCGTTAGTAAGTATTTTATATATTTTTATTAAACAATTAAAAGTCTGTTTTTTTGGGTTCAGCATCTTACTACTTATATTGTCTCAGCTATGCAAAACGTTTAAGAATTAAATCAACATATATGAGAGTTGATAAGAATGGCCATTAGTTTTAAGAAATGTTAAAACATAATATAGTAATATTTGTCCAAGTAAATAAAATTATTGTATATATTTTATATGTTTTCTGCTACTGTACAAGTATATAGTGCTGTTAAAGAAGGTACATTTATGTTACATAGTATTTATTAAAATAAATGAGATCAATAGATTTTCATTTACCAAGTTACAAGCAATTGTTTTACATTAGTATAAATCAGTACTGTAAAAAAAAATCAAATTACTGCCAACACAAACTTCTGGGCCTCGAAACTTGAACAGTAACTATGTTTTAAAAGACTTGTGATTTGAGGTGATGGCTATTCCACTTCAGTGTATGTAATTATGTTCATTAAAAATACTCGGTAATCCATTTTTATTTTACTTGCACTGATGTATATTTTACAATTTATTTATTACATGATCCTTACATCATCCAAATGCGTTAGTATCTTGTTTTGTTTTTATTACATGCCATGTCTTGTTTGTTTCAAGTTGGTTATTCACGATGGCTAATCTGAAATAATAGTAAGGTATCGGATATATGCCATCGTTGTAAGTTACGAAAAGTATAGACATACGTTTTGAGGATTAAAATATGCCTTCTTCTTAAGTTTTAAATACATTTGTACATTAACAAACCAAAAATTGCAACAATGGACTGCCACTAAATGTAGATTTGAACCTTAATTTCCATGAAGTTCAGACTGATACTTATCTTCGCCCGTTCGAGGGTGACATGTTTGTGGTCTTCGCCCCTGTGTTTTGAAATTTCCTTTCAAACCAGGATACAATGTCAAAACTAGTTTTGTGACAGTACTTCTTATGGGCCACATGAATCAGGTGTATCAATTTCAGTTCCTGTGATCACATAATTATAACACTAAGTTGTTGGAATGAGATCATAAAATCCTTTCATTGTCAGATTCAGGTATTGACAGTATTCAAGAAAATACGTTGAAATAAATAATTTAAATTACAAATACAACGTAAATACATTACAATTTTAATGATTTTTGCATATTTTATTATATTACAATATAATACGAAACCATAGCGAATGCTACTTTGGATGTCTGAGATCAACGACTACAGTTTAAATTCCATATACATTTAGTAATATGCATATCGGCTTCTCCCTCCATAAATGTTTCAATGGGGATGTACACAATGTAGATGTAAGGGTAGGAGCAATTATTCAGTTTGAGATACAAGAAACAAATAATTTATAATGCTTGAAATAAAGTAATCTTTATTTGACACAGCCGAGAGCAAGCTACTCGTATATCGAGAGTGGTAGGATTACAAATAACGCTCCGAACTCCATAAGTGCTCTTGGGTGCTCCTCATGGCGAGACAAATAAATCTCACTGAGCATCAGGATTGTGGCAACTTTATCAAATACTGAACCTAAGTAAAATCTCTCCTTTACTTTCAATGAATTAGGCTCAATATTTGAAATATCTCTGACTTACGGATCCGAGCTTATACGTCTTCAAGCCTTACGATACATGCAGCTCACCATAACAAACATTTTACTTCAGTAATACAATAAAATAGTCCAGTTTATTTTCCAATCTATTGAGCTGTGATTTTATTTCTGTGTGTTAAAAAAGTAATATCATATTATTCGTCACTATAAACAAACCTTTCAATATCCAATCCGTATATGATGCTCCGTGATTAAATATTTACGAACATTGAATTTACGTTAGATGAAACTGTTTTCCAGAGGTATCACGTTTAGTTAAGAAAACGTATGACAATTCTCATGGTGAACGGTGACAATAATTAAACGATTTGACAATTCTAACTGTAATAAAACATCCGAAGCAACATGGTTGGATAAAATTTCTCTATTTTGAAGATTTAAAACTGGTTGTTATTGAGTAACTAATAATTAATATAAACTATGAAATAATACATCTAACTTCATACAGGTATAGTACAGGGACTAATTTGCAGCTTAAAATTTTCGGGAATTAGCTATCACGGGGAATCCATATAGAGATTAATAGGAACTTATAACTTTCACTATACAACAGGAAAGTTAAAAGTCTTACATATTTTACATAAAAAAGAGAATCTTTTAGATGCCAGAAGCTTTTATATGTTTGTATTTTCTTAAAACTAGGAACTTACACAACTGGTTGTGTCAGATTCAGAAAACCCACAACAGACAAATGTGTCATAAAACGCACCTTAATGACTGAAGCTGTTAATGATTTTTATAGGGTTACCAAAACCGGTTGGCCTTGAAATTGTCTGAATAATGTTAGTGTGCTTAACAGAAATCTCGGAATTTTGCACCCCAAAAACTTCGGGCAGGCCATCGAAGAGCTCGTCTCTAATTTGGTCAAGATTGCCTTAACTATACTAAACGTCAATGGAACAGAGTGCGTTGATCAGATTTAGCTTCATATGTACATGAAAGACAGTTCACCTGCCCTGGAGAACGATATACTCTGTGCAAAAATTTCCCTAGGGAGTGTTTCATTATGGCTCTGTCATGGTTTTTGGAGGTATTTCAAGGGAGGCACAGACCTTGTGGTCCTTAATACAAACACCATAAATGCTTTAAGATATGTGGAGGAGGTTATTTTCATGCACAGTAAATGAAGAAAACACTGTCAGGGCAGTACAAAAATACCTACATGAGGAAGATAATAATGTTTTACAGCAGCCGGTATACAGCAAAAATCTCAATCCAATAGAGCATGTATGGGATAAAATAAGAATAGGTGAGTTACTGACCCTAGCACAGCTTCAGAAAACCCTATAGGAGTTGTGAGAATATATCGATTAGCGGGTTATCACATCCAGGATCGACAGTATGCCTCTCAGATAACAGGCAGTAATTGAAACTATGAGTGGTTAGTAACTAAATAGTACAAACATTAGAGGTAGACAAAAAGTTTGCTATAGCCTTCATAAGAGTTCAAGGGTTCCTTACGTAAGAATGATGATAACAATTAAGGCACCTTTCTTATCTGTGTACTGTTAAAATCTGTTATATCAGATAATTTGCATGATGTTGACGTATATCTCATACAATGATAAGCATTTAAAACATTCACTTTTGTAAATTAATTGTAGTAGAGCTTAGTAATTAAGATGAAAGTTAGTTTGTCCCACAGGTCAACTTCATTTATTTATTTAGCTTATAGTTGATATTGAGTTTATACCGCATTGTAAAGGGTATATTTTAAAAAATACACGCACACAAAACACACGCGCGCGCGCTTAAAATTAATTGCTTATCAAAATATATTATTGTGCAATTTAACGAGGCAGTCACAAGTCAACTGCTCATAGCCACAAGTAAGCAGTAATTAGTATTGTCAGCATCCTTGTGATTAGTGAGGAGGCTATACTAATAATCACCTAACGAGGTCTGTGTAGTGCAAGCTGCAGATTGTCCTATCCAGCAAGGCTAAACTGTACAGCTTCGGTGGTCTTTTATCGTGGACGTTAATTTGGGCCAGGAGAATACAATACAATCTTATTAGAGCTTCGTATTGAGAAGTTTAAAGCAGTGCAAATCACCTTGTGGACTGAAATGATCTGTCAAATTTTACCTGTAAATCATTAAATGAAAAGAAATCAAGCAATTTTCCAAATCTTGTTGAGATATATTATAGTCTTAACATTTTAGGTATAATGTTTTCCCTAGACATTTTTCTTTTCTGAATCCTTCCAGTCTCCTATTTTAGCCGTGTATGTTTTAAGTAAAGAATAAGAAACGAAATAATGAAATAAAAAATTTTCAAAATATAAAACATTACAACGTATAAAGTTTTTATTTGAGACAGGTTATTTTTATTTGCATATAATTTTAAAAAGCTGTTAATTAAGTAACACAAATACTGTTTTATACACAATAACATTTTATTTACCATCATTATTCTTATTGAATGCAATTTTAACAATTTGTGCTTGAATAAAATGGTATGTAATAGTAATGATAGTGTACTATATAAAAATAAATATTTGAACTGAAGTCACTTACTTTGATTTCAATAATAGACTGCTCCAACACTGCCACAAAACCCAATAATGCCTCATGTTTTATTGGGGTAAAAAAATAACGCATAAATCCAAACAATATATAGTTTATTTTTAAATACCTTTATTAAAAACAAAATGTTTCCATATTGTCATTGAACTAAGTCACCATTGAAAAGCAATCAAAATTCAAGTGTGATCTTTCATTCTTTCTTGCTACAAAAAATAAGACTATTTTTATTGTTGTTAAATCTCACAAAAAAGTATTTTATCCTTAAATTATGTTTATAGCAATAACTCGTTAATTTAGTTTAATTGTATATATTAAAAATAAACTTGTTTGGTTTCGTGCACAGCACATTCAATTAAATATTTTTATAACAGGGAAAATTAGATGCAGTTGATTCCTAAGTATTTAGCAATCATTTAGCAGATTATTTAGCAATCGGTATGAATTGACATGACGCTTACTACCGTCAAGTGGCTGTAGCGTAGTCAGTATAGCTGCGGCAGTCTATACCTGAGATACCCGGTTAGATTCTCGGACAAGGACGTATATTTTTATTGATCGATTTCTTTATTTTAATTTATAAAGTTTTAACCCCATTGTTTTACCATTCATATTTTATCTATTTGTTATAGTTTTAAAATTTTATATTATTTATTTATTAACATTTTATTCAATATAGGTCTATATATTTATTTTACAACTGAACGATGTTTTCAATAGAAAAAACCAAAACTGGCAAACCATGTATATTATTCAACAATTACAAATACAGGCTGCACAGAGTATTAAAATCTGGAGACAGTTCTTGGCAATTTTTAGGACGTAATTGTGGCGCATCAATAAAATCAGATGTAAACATGACTAAGGTGACTGTGTGCAATGATAAACACAGCGGCGTGCATCCAGTGACCATGCGTACACTGTCATCACCGCTGCAGCGGCCTGCGACTGTTGTGTCACCAGTACCCGCCACACCACCGCCTGACTCTGCTGTACTGCCCGCGTCCCGCGCTCTTGCCTGCTCACGAGCTCCTCACGTGTGAGATTTAATGGGGTGATCAACCGAGGCGGAGAGAAAGAGTGGGGACAGAGCCGAGCAGAGCCGAGCAGTACCGATAAATCCCGAAAATTCCTGACAAACTCTGTACATGCGGCTAATAGCGACCTCAGTTCGGAACGGTTCTGATTTCTATTATCTTACGAATTAATGAGTCGTTTTATATCCGAATTAATGAGTCTTCAATAAATTTGTGTAATTGTAATTGTATCATAAATCTTTATATTCGTAGCATTAGAGACTAAATTATTTTCATCATCCGTATTACATAAAATTTCTGTAATATAAGTGTAATATTTCTTACATAAATATAAATGTTTAAAATTGTAAACCAAAAATATACTCGTATATGATCTTAAACTGAATTTGTCAGTTACAGTAATCTAATATAATTAGCAAAAATTTGTATTTATTAATGATGTCACGTGCTATGTTAGGTATTTAAGTCAGGTAGTTGTCATTGGTTTTGTCATATTTCTATTATTATGTTTTTGATTAGTATTTACTCGCAGGTTTCTTTTTTAATCTTTTTTTAATACCCTTAGTTTATTACAGCTATTACATAACTCTTTTTACAGATTTTGTAGTGTAATTATTAATTTATTTACTACCAATTAAGGACTCCACATTATAATATGTTGCTTTTGCCCTATTAATTTGAATATATTCCAATAGCACAAAAAGATTATGACATTTTATTCGTTGTGCACCATCTCACATTTTGTAAAGTGTCTTTGGAGTTATAAAGAAAGTTCAATATTAATATAATTAATTCGATATAATTTCTATGTTTTGCAGATATGTTCGTGTAAAGTGTCTTTGGAGTTATAAAGAAAGTTCTATATTAATATAATTAATTCCAATTTAGAAGTAAGTAAAAAAAATACGAGTAAAGAAACTCTAAAACAATTATGGTTAGAAAAAATGTCACTATCACATTTAGGTTATGTTTATGTTTATACTGATGGATCCAAAACTGACACGAGCTCCTCACACGGGCTATCTGTAGTTGGCAGGAGGGGCCCCTCCATCCCCACTCTTTCTCTCCGCCTCGGTTGATCACCCCATTAAATCTCACACGTGAGGAGCTCGTTTGCCTGCTCCACACCCGGCCCCGACGTCGTGCCGCCGTCTACGTTGCCGGCTGCTTCGCCTTCAACACCACTTCAACCAGCTTCGGAAAACACAATATTAATAGAAAACGCAAGGTTGAAAGCAGAAGTCGCCAAGCTTAAGACCGATGTTAAAGTTATCCTCGATCACTCAATTGAATCGGACCAACGACTTTTACAATTCACGGATTCAATATTTACATCCTAAAAATCGGTGACACCTCTGAAAAAATCTTGCACGAACTATGTAAATGCATCAGCTCAAACCGAGGAACTCCCTGGTGTCTCTGAAAATAATATAGGCCTAGTGCAGTCTAAGAAAATAGCCGACCTTGAAAAAGAAATACAAGATCTATAAAACGACCCTGCCGTGAATGTAAAACTCTCAGAGAAGAAAAAAAAACAGTAGCAGTTGTGGGACTGCCGATAGAAGTGAAAACGGAACTATTAAGTTGAGAGTAATTAACAATACGTTATAGTAGCAGTACATCTGTAATTGTAAATGTGACGCGTTTTTTAATTTTCCCAATTTTTAAAATCCACGAAAAAATATTATCAAAATCTATTTTACCACGCTAGTAAGATAAATCTTATATACCGTAAATAATACTCATTTTTCATGATGAAGAGGTTAAATATTAAAAACATAATTAAAATGAATTAATGCTAAAATTTTAAATACAAATATTCGTACAAATATTTAAAAATTGTTTAAAAAATATATTCGTTGTTTTCATTATTCATTTATCTGTATAAAAATATTAATATGTTTCATACTCACTTTTGAACTTCCCACGTGGGTCAATTTAACTTTACTTACGGATAAAGTATATAATTGCAATAACAATTAAACCCACAATATTTTTAAAACTAATAAAATGTGTTAAATTAACTTGGTTCTTTCGTAAAGTTATTTTTATTGCACAATAAACTAATTTATTGAGTTAATTACGGTATCAGTGAGCCAATGCGCCAACTACAGTTTCCGGCAGAAACGTTCACTCATCACTTCATACGCTACTACAGGCTAAACTAAACTTCCAATAAAAAAATGATAAATTACAAAAAAAATATTCATCTATTTTCACACAACTTTCTCGCTGACAAATTTGTCTGACCAAAAAAATAAAAAAAAATCCTCGCTTACTACTTTTTTCTTGTCATTGTAAACGCTATGTAAAATTTAAGAAATAATCAAAATTATTTCGAAAATTTTTTTTTAATATTTAAAAATGTAACCAATAGATTTGCCAATATTAAGAGCTTTAATTTGACGCATCTTACAGAATTGTACGACATTGGCTTCACTTTTAAATCGCGAGAGGAAGCCGTAAAGGTCACTGATTTTCGCAGTCTGTTTCTCATACTCCGCCGGGACAGTTTTAACACAGCGAGACTGACTTTTTCATGCAGGTTAGTAGTCCGCGGCCAAGTCTACGGTTACAAAAACACAGCGAGGACTGACTTTTTCATGCAGGTTAGTAATCATTAGCATGTCGGTGACGCGAACCGAGGATTTTACCCTCTACCAAAACGCTCAACGCGCCTAAAGAAGTTTTCACTTCAAAAAATTAAAAACATGGTTGCCTCAATAAGATGTCTAGAGGAGGAAAATCAAACTTTAGTTCAGGAAAAAAATTCCTAGATCTAATATAGTAGTTTCAAATAATTATGAGGCGCTGGAAGATTTGTCCGAAGGTAATGAAAAAATGGGTTCACCAGAGTGGAAAAAAAAAAGAAGAAAAGAAGAATGAAAAAGAAAACACGTAAACCGAAGTTGCAGCACACTATTTTTAATAATAAACAAATCATTAAACAGCTGGTCACAAAACGAATCTAAAATACCCCTGCATATCTCAACATCTACCGTACCAGTGGCTTCTTTTCGTGCAGTAACTATTGAGGGTGATAGTCATGCACGCTTCATGGCTGGGAAGGTCCAGTCTCTGGTGATCGCAGAGACGGCTGTGATCGGCGTCTGCAAGCCTGGAGCCGGACTGTTGGGTGTGGTTGAGGTGAGTCAACCTCCTCCCCAGGGAAGCTGTTAGCGTTCTGATATGCCGGAGCGAATGACATCGGAGCCGGTCGGTCGTATCTTACCATCTACCAGCAATTGGAAAACCAGATCTCCATGCGCACCCGTACAGCCAAGGTCATGTGTATCAACAGTGCCTTATAGCCACGACCTCCCCCCCTCCCACCTCGTTAACCAAGAGACGACTTGTGTTAACAACTACATAAGGGAGCTGTGTATCAGGTGTAAGGGGTCTGTGCTGCTGGATTTCAACGCCATCGGAAGGCGACACTTCACTCGCCATGGCCAGCACATGACTATGAGGGAAAGCGGATGCTTGCCGAACTAGTGGTGGCCGGCCTGAAGAAAGGCCAGCTTAGCCACTGATGACCAGTCACCATCACCACCACCACCATCACCACAAACGTCTTCATCGCCACCCCCACCGCCGCCATCACCCCCACCGCCACCATCACCACCACCGCCTCCATCACCACAGCGCCTCCATCACTGCCGTCGCCGCCGCCGTCTCTGCTGCTAACAGCATTTGCTGCCGATGTCGACCGTGTACCGCTTGCTCCTGATGGGCCTTGGACGCTGCCTTACAACAGCTACGCGGAGGCAGTAAAATCTCACACGTTGATGACCAATGGACGCTCTGCGGATCTTGTGCAAGCTGGGAATTGACTCGTTTTTTTAGGGACCCCACTTTGAATCAGCTAATAAAATTAACTACTAAAAAACCGTCAGAAACACACAAACACTCACAGACAAACAGAAATAAGGCTTGCTTCATCAAAATTCCAATTTGCAACTAACAAATTAGATCAAATCTCAACTCATGTGCGAGGATCTGAAAGCAGATATTCTTGTAATACCAGAAAACGGTTTCAACAAGGATAACATCGCACTGTGCAAAATTAAAAATTAAAAATTGGTTTCCGCGTATTGCCGATTCCACTCCAGAGGAGGAGGAGTTGGCCATTTTTCTGAAACAAAATTTTGCGTCTGCCCCCTTTCCGATCCAGGATTCAATCGAAAAAGATTTCGAAGCAGTCGGGATCAAACTACAAACAAAAACATCAAAATTCTTCGTGATCGGAATTTACAGGTCTCCCAGTGGAAACGAAGACACCTTCTTTTCAAATTCGAAAAATTACTGACATGTCTGACTAACCAACGTCAGCATTTTGTCATTATGGGGGATTTCAACATCAACACGTTGGACAACACTCACCATGCAACAATTCGTTTGGTCGATTTAACTTAGGTCATTTCAGCTTGATTTGCTAGTCAAATCTCCAACGAGAGTGACGGCTGCAACCAAAACTGTAATCGACTACATAATCACCAATCACCCAAGTGTCGCAGTGTCTGTGGTGAATACAGCTATATCTGACCACTACGGCCAAGAGGCCGAATTAGTGGGATACAACTTACAAGGGAGCCCAAAATTAAACAAACAATAAGAGACATAAGGCCAGAAAACATCGCTCACCTTAACGCTTTTACCGACACTTTTAATCTCCACCGTTAACACCTGCTGCCCTACAAAAACAATGAATGTCTGTGAAAAAAAATTCAAAAAAAACAATTGGATCACACCAGGAATTTTAGTTTCTAGAGAGAAACTGAAAATTTATGTCCGAAATTATAAAAACACTTCTAATGAAACAGTTCAAAATATTTTTTAGGAATTACAAAAAGTATATAAGAGAAAGTGATCCAAGCTGCGTAAGCACTCGATGTCTCCAAATCAATTCTCTCTTCAAAAAAACGTTTCTAAAACAACTTGGGACATCATAAACAATAAAACAAATGCATACAATCAAATCAAAATTAAAGTTGGGGATAGGCTTGTGGAGATGAGACTGAGATTGCCAGTCGGTTTACGAGTTCTTCGCATCCGTTGCTGACGGGCAAGGTCCTCTGCCATCTGACCCTAAAGTACGCCCTCGCGAAGGGAAAGCCCAGCAGCATCAATGGTGCGCCTGTTGTTGGGGATGAGCTTCACCTAATTATCCAGCAGCTCCCAACCAAAAAGTCAAACGACCTTAATCTGATGTCCCCATGGCTCATTAAAAAATGCATGCAAGCATTTAGTGAGACCCTTAACTGAATTAGTAAATTATTCATTCCAAACAGGAGTGTTCCCTTCTCTCCTCAAAATTGCAAAAGTGGTTTCAATTTTAAAGAAAAGACGATCCAGCCTCTATAAATAACTACCGGCCTGTCTCAATTTTTCCAGTATTCAGGCAAAATTTTTGAAAAGCTTTTTCTTCACTTTTTGGACAAATTACAATCAGCTCTTAAATGAAACTGTCAATTGATCATGTTTGCGCTTAAAAATCTGCTCAGGCATCTTTGTTCTGAGGTCATTAGCACAATACTGCCCGAAGTCAGGTACTGATTACGGCGTATTATGGCTTGATATACCCTCACATGGCCTATGGAGTGATCCTTTGGGGAGCTTGCGCTAACACTCAGTTCCAAAGAGTTTTCAGACTCCAAAAAAAGCAATTCGAATCATCGCTAAAATAAAAAATTCAGAGAGTCGTGCAGGCAAGTTTTCAAGAAATTGCAGCTAGTTGACTCTGCCATGTCTCTACCACATTGGAAACAACTATGTTTGTGTGAATAAATGTACCCTTAACCAGAGGACAAGACTACAATGTATGAGACACGTGGCAGAGCAAACTACCGGAATGGTAGACACAGAACGGTGGTTTATGAACGCCTGCCTTCAAAAGCGGGTGTTCAATTCCTCAACAGATTGCCCAATCCAATCAAAGATGCTCCAACGCCAAAGGCGTTTAAGACTCGCCTAAAACGCTTCTTGGTGTCTCTCAAGCGTTTTATAATGCAGGTGAGGTTTTGGCTTTCAACTGGGAGGCCGCCCGCCCAATTTGAAGAATGACACCGCTGTTCAAAGTGGGTTGCATTGGCGATGGAATGAAAGAGGTGTGACTTTAAACATTGTATGTCTGTATGTGTATTATAGTATGAATGGCTGAAACTTTAGGATAATATTATAAATTGACGTTTGCCATACGATGTATTACTGTCTCAGCAATAAAACAGATTTGATTTTATTTAGCAAATTATTTCATTGGACAACTGGTATATATACCAAGTTAATTACCAAATATATTGAAATACTTTTAGATATCATCCAGGCTAGTTCCGGCGGATGTCAAAATCGAAGATTAGGTAAACGTTTGAAATATAAAATGATACTTGTTCTTTAGATAATGTATTTTAGCTTTTTTTCTTACATTCATTTTCACTTAGTTCAACGAATGAGATCTGACAATGTAACTGACTTATCTCATGCAATCAGGAATATACATTCGTCTGAAAGAATCCAGCAAGATAGAAACAGAAGAGTACCTTAGCCATAACTCTGATACTTGCCATGTCTTCTGTATTGAAAACGTACTCTTGATAAGACGGTGAGTTCATAGTTGTTTTATTCTGCATCGTTTCGAATTTGTTTGGTTCGCCTAGCAGATATTAAGTGTAACCTAGATGGAGAGGTGCAATCAATGTTTCATCAGGTGTTACATTTCTTTCGAGCACTTAAAACCGACCGTCAGACACATATATATATCAGTTATAATACTATAAGGCCCTTAGATAAAAGTGCTGAAATTCACCATGATTAATGGTTTGTATATGGTTAGGTAACACGGATTTAAAACTTATTCGCGTGTCTCTATATTAACTTTTAGACTGTGAAGTTAAAAAAACTAAGTTAAAAAAATCTATCATTTAAATTTTGATGCATTTAAAATTATTATAATATTTTAACTCCATAAACCTATAGAGACAAAAGACCGGTTTATTTGTAGCGGAAACTACCCATCGATTTAACAAAGATGTAGGCTGTGTGCTCACTCAACTAAAATAGGCTTCAACACCTGGTCTATTACTTTTTAAGCTTCCATGATATTTTGCTCTGTTGATGATTTCATGAAAAACTGAAGAATTAATCATAGTTTCCATCCTTAATTGTATAAGTCTATGTTTTTTATATTAACATTACATAACACGCCATTACTTTTGTATATTACAATCAGTAATATGTTTTAAAAGAACAAATCCGTCAGCGGAAGGAGTACCAATCACATCATTCAAATCCTGACCTTATCTCCAGGCTCATATACGTCGCATTTAAGCCTGGTTTAACATGATGGATCCGACTCTTTTAATTGAATTCCTAAACCCGTTTAATACCCTCTGGCGTCATTCCCTTAAAAAGTTATTTCAATTGAAGGGATATTATTCAAAAGTTTTTGTCGTGATACATGATAAAAAATGGGAAAATTACTCCCAAAACATACATCACTTCAATCTAAGCAATACAAAAACTAATTTTCATTAATACTACGTTGGTAGGCCTAAATATTGTTCTTTAGGTGAAAACTCCATATATGTATATTGTGTTATTCTCTCAGACTGCCAGCATGTTTCTTGCATCTTCAACACGAGAACTATTTGTCACGATCGTGGTTATCACGAGTGTTGTATCGGGTGCAACGAAACAATCTCCAGAACTGAGAATAGAACTTATTATGGAGATTATTACAGAGTCACTATCTATGTTATACGATACATCGAGAACATATCGCTACTCAATCCGCAGTAGAAGGAGTCACATGGGATCAGGAATTAAAGCAAGGAAAGACTTTTAAGGACTATTGGTAGCCGAACTCAAAAAGTTGGTTACTAAATCGAAGGCTTACAAATACTTTTAAATGCTATACTACATCTAATTCAGATGCGCAGTAATATTGTTCTAGTTAAAAATTTAGTTTTAAATTTAATTCAAAATTATTCACGATCCTTTTTTTAACTTTCCTAGTTATTTTGAAAGTATTAGTTATTGCAGAAATGACTAATAAGTCCGAGTATAATATCAACCGTCAACTCATAGAGGATATATGGTTATATAGGAATCAATCTAAACACCTGACTTATATGGTGCTATAGATCCCGGAGTTATGGCACGCAGGACCATCTAATGGCTTAAGGTATAACATAGCCTCAGAGTAAGGAATAACTAACTAGGTATTTCATGATTTCAAATCAAGCACCACTCCTATCCTTACTGAAAATACTTTATTGTCTTACGTTTATAATTATTTTAAGCAACCACCTTGAAATTAAAGTTTTCGCTAAAACGGTATTTATATTCAAAATACTTATTTAAAACATTTATAACCAAAATAAACAAAATATGTTCATTATTTAGGTTGGGCTCGTATATATAAATGAATCAGTATATAATAAATTGTTTGCACCCTTGCAAATATGAATATAGGAACATATCTAATGTGTTCATGTGTTCATACAATTTAGGGAGCTGCATTGTTTAGATGATAGTTAGATAATACACCTGAAAAATATCGAGTTTTACTATTATCCTTTAATATAATAAAATATTATATTTAATCGTTATTATTAGTTATATTTTGTATCTCTACTACAACTGATATTTTCACAAAGGCCAAAACAGATTTAGATTACTATTTTAAATATTTCTCCTGTAGTATCTCAGAGAAAGAAAGGACTCCGTTTTGAAAGTACCCAACTTTTAGTTGATGTATGAAAAGAATATATAAAAATTAATAATATAATTTTTGACGTGACAACGTCTTAAATTAGGTTGCGGCACGGAGTCACTCATGAAAAAGTGTAACGCCCGGTAACGTTACGATGCCCGTCCAGTGGGTCCGCCGCACGGGATCCGCACGGGATAAAGCAGATAACTGTGGGTCCGCCGCACGGGATAAAGCAGATAACTATGTTTATTCCTGAAAATGTGGAGTGCTTAGATTCGTCATTTACAACAACTACAACAATAAAGGTAAATAATTGTACACTGATATTTCATTATCGTAAACTATGATTGATTGATTAATTGTTAGATTGACACAAAAGTTGAAAAAATGAGTTTATAGGTTATGTCATACTATTGACAAATGTTGATAGTGTTAAGTAAATTATTAGTTTAAATCACTCTGCAATCAATCGTAATTCAGTCGATTGAGAAGAAACAGCGCGTATTGCTAGTCAAACATTTAAAATAACAAATTATAACCTCTAACCTGTCATAACAGTGCGACCAAACAAACGAACTAAACCGACCAATCACCACGCGCGGAGTTAGAATTTAACTGTGTTTAGCAAGAATTTCAAATTCCAATTTTAGTAAATGTTTTATTCAACTTTACCATTTACAATAACAAATTTTAATTAATTTCAAATTATGTACAATGTTTTAGTAAACAAAATATATTTCTATAGTTAAAATTTGTGCAATTCTTATTTTCATTCAATTCCTTGTTCCTATTGTGCAATTTAATAATATTCATATCAATAAATATTCTACCGAGAAAAAGACGTTGTCACGTAAAATCTTCGCCCGTAAAACCGACTTTACAGGCAACCATAATTTTTTATCACTTAACAATATTCTATTATAATATACTACTGTATGGTTAATATAATAAATTACCATTTTGTAATATTTTAAAACTAATAATTAAGTGATTGGAGAAGATGTAAAAGCTTGTATAACATTTATTATCAAATCAAACCCTGCAAAACCGATGATTTACATAGCATAGGTTTTTACGACCAATATGTTTCTCGGATAAAAGCAAGAAAGTGATTTCTATGCTAAACTGAGCTTGTTTAATGGAAACGATGCTGTTGTGTCCTTTGTATGGAGCAGTAGTTTTGACTGAGTTTGCATCGAGATGAGGAATTACAGATTAATTTGGGAGATAATATTGTCTTTGTTAAGGGAATGTAGCAATATAATAAAATAATTAACTTATAAAAAAATAAATCTCCGAAACAGAGAAGATAATGAGTTGGAATTCAATACAGGTATGAAGATAGAATGTGTTTTATAAGATTTTTCTAACTATTTTTTTTATTTAGAATCAATGTGCAGTGATAGTTTTCAGTATATGTTGCAACGTTGATAACATTGTGAATGTTTAACTGCAGTTTACATTTTGTAGTAAAACTACATACAGATTGTTAGGTTACGGTATTTGGACACCACGTTAAACCAAAGAATACCATACAATCAAGATACCTATCATATTTTTAGCACTGCTGTAGTAAAACGTGTAGTCAGTAAAATTCTGTAACACCAATCTGATTATGTAAATATATTGGGCAATTATTAAATGAATCCTTTTTGTTTAAAATTTGTTTTTGGCGATGGAAGGGTTGTGGAGGAAACAGAATTTTTCCAGACATTGGTCATCGTTCATTTATAAAAAAATCAGTAACACTACCTTCTAGATCTGCAATCTGATCTCTTCTTCAGATAAATAACTCACCTAACAGATGAATCCAGATGAAAACTGGACATAAGGTTTTCGGGCAAAAACGCTTACAGATGAGGATGATTACAGAATTAATTATTAACTGAGCTGTTGATGTGAAATGTAAAATATTAATAAGACGAAATTCAAAGTGATGCATTAGTATTTACGAATATATATTTACGATAATTCATACCAGAACATATTCACTGGACCTAACTGAAGCTTGAATTATTTAAAATAACCTGTTTATTTGTACTAGTATTACTTGAGAGTCTTCAAAGTTTTAATTTATGCTTGTCTATGTTGTATGCTTATTTATGTTTGTCTATCAGTTTATAAATATGTTTTTCCGTGCGATATTTCAATGATAAACATACTTATATAATGGAAAACGTTGCATTAAGCTTAATTTTTAAATGACCCACATCGAGTTCCATGATAATACATGTAATTTGGCTAATCCGTTAGTAAATGTTACTTTTTTTTGTAATCATAATAGCAACGTAAAAATATAGCAGATTAAATAAATTTATAATCAAGCTGATTACAAGCCTATGGTATTTTAACAAGCTATATATTAATATATGTTACCTTACTACTCTAACATATATTACATTATGTATTTGAGACTTGGTGTTTGTTCTATTATTATTTTAAAATAGAACATATGTCACAGATGAACAGACTAGATGTCAACATATAGGTAAATTACATTATGCAATTTTACAAGAAAGGTTCTGCGGATGTAGGAATGGTATAGTGAGACAGCAGGTTTTTCTGGTAGTCTGCTTTGATAAAGGAATTACAATAAGAGTTTACTTTTGTTCCATCTGACCTTGTGATTGGATAGTCGGAGGCCAATCAAAGTCGTCAGTTTTAGTTAGCTGGTTAGGTGGAAAGGGTCAGCATAAAAACTTACGACACGAGCTTCTCGGCGTCTTTTTGAGTTTATTTTGCGGTTTTGTTTTAGTGGTTAAAATCAATGTTATATAGAATAATTGGTTCCTATTCATTCTACTTAATTATTGTAAAGAAATAACTTACGTAAAACTACATTGTATACTCTTACACGCTTGAGCATAGAAAAGAGAAAAGCTTTCATTAAGTATTGCTCATTTTATTATAGAGATAATATTCCTATTAGCAGTCAACTCAGTTAAATGATCATAAGCTCCAGTAGATCAAAAGGTTCTTTAAACAGGTATTCAGGCTTTAAACTGAATGCCAGCTATTATTGAAATCATTTATAATTAATTTTAAAATGCCGGTGGTCGATAACGATGTCTTTAATGTTGATGCAATCTGAAGAGACATATGGCCGAGATGGTACGTTATAAAATATTCAGATACACAATTACACTATGGTGGTGTCCTATTAGTTAAAAATTTAGATAAGAAAAAGAGACTTTTGAAAGTTCCGTAGAAAAGAACTTCACATTTCTTATTATGATCCTAAGATTTGAGAACCACAATATTTAGGGACAATATACAGGTATAGAATAAGCTTGTTACATTAATTTTAAACTCTTATCTTGTAAATATTTTTCACGGTACTTTCCTGTCTATAAATATAATTGCAACAAAAGTATATTAATGTCAGGCAGAAGTAATTGGACATATCTATCAAGCTTAAATCGAACATAAGCTTTTATCGCATTTTTCTATTCCCATATGTTTTCAACATGTTCTATTTGAAAGCATTTCGAATTACGCTGGTTACTTAGTTCCTTCATGAACTCCCGTTTATCAGATACTATTGTTGAATTTGTATCAGATTAGTTAATCCATTCAACTGTCGTGATTGTATGACTGTCTCAATAAAAATGAGGAGTCAATATATTATTGGAATGAAAGGATACATCCGCTACATACAAAAGGGTCAATAAAGAGGGAACAATTTCAGAATACCTGATACAACTGAAGTTTTTTTAAAGGTACTGAATCGTATCACTTAATTAAATCTTCTCAGTTCCTAGTGTTGAATCACCCGGTTTTTATTTTACATTTAAATTCTAAGTGATCCGTTGATCTAATCCTTAATTTAATTTAACTATTTGCCTTATTTGCAAATAGTTAAATGTGGAGTAGATTGCACCAGCCGTTACGATTTATTCTGGGCGCCACTGAGTTATTCTGGAACAAAGATATACGCTGAACGTCTTCCCTTGAAGTGACTAACATTAAAGTGCGTATTATTTATGCCCTCTTACATTTTTAGTATTATAAAAATTTTAATGACATATTGCGATTGTTTACGAATAGACTTTTTTAAATCCTTTAGTGACAATTTATTACTCTACACTACACTTACTTTCTCTAAACTCTACATTTCACCACCAGTTTATAAAGAAATACGGGAACTACAGAACTATAAAAATTACACTATAAAAAATAAACTATAAAAATAAACTACAAACCATAAATATATTAGTATTGTCCCAAAATAACCTCAGCGGAATTCTACGGCCACCTAAGATACTGACAATGACATTGCAACAACGTCACGATCGCTTTCACTTACTTCATTACTATTCTCAAATAATAAACAGTCAACTTCATACGAACGCAAAATAAGCTTTAGAACTAGACCGATACTATAAAATATACAAACACTAAATACAAAGTTTTGTTGAGGAACTTCACTAGCCATCATCCTTTTTTTAACTCTAGCAACACAACATAACTTCCATATGTCTTACCTTATTAGAAAATGTACGAGAGGTGAAATTAGTCGAGCGAACGTTAAATGAGGGATGTTTACTGCACGCCCTGTGCTTTACTCTTTGTAGTTGCCTTGGTCCACAATGGCTTAAATTTATTTGTAGTGATAGAAAAAACTGATTGAGGAATAATAAATACTTAACTAATAAATATTTTATTTAGTTTGTATCTCTTTTGTAAACGAAAATTAGAAAGACATGCAATGTTAAATTAACTGTTAAACATGTAGCAGAATATGTTCGGCAATATTGATTTTATACATCGAGCGAGTTTTCATTTATTTCCCACAGCTATCAGACTTTTCAAATATATAGGTGATTGATATTTACTGTAAGCCAAAGTGAAACAGTATGTGTTTGGAAGGCCCAATAATTACTTCGTCAGTTCGTGCATTGGATACGTCTGCGAAAAGCGTCTGTATTTTTTACTACATTATGTACTGTAATTTTAGTAGGAAGTTTTGGAAAACACTCTTTTTAAATAGCATACTCTGAAGTATAATATAGAAGTAATAGTCTTATAAATAACATAAAAGATAGTGATCGGAAAATGATAAAACTAATGTTTTAGATAGATAAACTGTTGTTGCTTAAAAATTAAATTTATAATAATGAAAGAAATATGTTATTCTATGTTAAAGATCAATAAGAAGACTACGTAAAATTATAAGTTAATTGTAAAACTAAACTTCTTAGCTATATTAGAGTTTAAAATAATTATTTAAGATAAGTTGGTGGCATTAGAATTGTATATGAAATTAATTATAGGCAACCCTTTGTGAAATAAACATCACTGTATTAATGGAAGTACGTAATATTGTAATGGTTTACATTTATGACAATATAAAGTACAGAGGAACAGAGGGCTAACTTGGCTTCACAGCCCAGGGAGAGAGATCGTTTTGTTTAACTTCTAAAATTTAATATGAACAACTGTAATCATTTAATGTAGAAATATGGGTTCGATTTAGGTTCTTTATGCAGGGAACACGATAGACCAAAATTCATCTAGAACTCTGACGACAAATCAATCGAAATTTTATCTTGCATTCAGGTAATATTAGTTAGCGAGGAAGTGATAAATTGCCCTTTTACGACTGAGTTAACCTTAACCATTTACTGAATTCACAATATGCAGATTTTTGGATATACAGATTGTGATAGATTTTTATGTTTTAGTGAGATCATCAAACATTTCTCAACTAGTAAATACTTAATATGAGAAGGTTATTTTAAACAATTTAAAGTTCCTCAATTCATATTCATATTGAAATTCATCTGATATAGTAACATAAAATTGTTTTACAGTTAAAATAATCTGTTCTAGGAGATAATATGTACTCACAGACAAGTAAGTGAAATCCTCGTGCACCCACGGGGATCTTCTGATACCTATTTTACCTTTGATTACATCAGTGAGCTGGCTCACTGTTGTATGAACATAACCATGAGGAATTAGGCATTGCTGTGCTCCATAGCAGCAGATGATTCGAACTTGACCTGAGAGTGTTTAACATTAGTTTTTTAAATATTTTACTTTTAATTTATTTTTAGACAAGTACACATAGTTACTGTCTAAAAACTTCACTAGAAATCCTGTAAAACTCTTTTGTAAATAACAAAACCTAAATAGTACTCTGAAGATATAAAACTTTCGTAAGTAATAGTTATTTATTAATAGAAAGCCCCTAGTTTTATGTTTCTCGTCTCATTTTCCAGTTTTAGTAAACCATGTAATATTTCTTGAAAGTAATACTGAAGAAATATTTTATAGTATAATAAGTGTGAGGCTCGTGTATTCACATTTTAGAGAAACCTGAATCTAAATTATTCATTTCAATGTATGTTGATTGTAGAACATGATAATAAAGGTATAGTTTATACGTGATCTGTTCAAACCCCAGAAATAACTAATAAGTATCACTATCCTTTCATTGTACAAATAACAATATTTAATTTTAAATGTCCAAAAATTGTGTAAATTTCTTCTATTCATGTTTATTGAGGTTTTACTTTTTCCATTAGAAGTTGGAGGAGTTACAATCAGACTCATTAGATACATTTAAAACTTTTATTCAAAATAAGAAATGTACTCTAAAGTGTACTTTTTCTGTAAAGCTGGAAACATTTTCAAAGTAATTTTTGCCTAGGAGAACTGAAAATTACACGATGTAATCTTCGTATCATTTTGCTTACATTTAATTGTACAACAAGAGTTTAACTTAATTTTTTACGTTTTTTACCTCAATTTCAAATGGACGAGATAATTTATTTAAGATCAAAATAGAAGCTTCTCAAGTAAAATCTGATATTATTTTGTTAGTTTTGTAAAACAGTTAAATACATGCTTAAAATATAAAAATAGTACCTTTGTAAGTAACGAGGTGAAATCAAGATGGCATACAAGAAACTAGTGGTTAACGTTTTGTTGGTTTGCGCTACATAATTTTATAAGATCAAATTATAAACAAGTGTTTTTTTTAAGTATATTTTTTCTCTTTTGTATTTTTGTTTCATTATCAGATGGTATTTAAGTATTGGTGACTAATTAGTAACGATTATAATACGGGTGGTAATCTAGTGGGCATCATTACTAGAGGACGATGTTCCATGCTTCTACATGTGGTGAAACACTCTATCTTACCTTTACGGCACAGTATATCATTGTGATGATTAAGTAAGTGGTAGGTACATACGTTAATGTGTATGGCAATAAATCTTGAGTAGATTAGAGTCTGCACTTGTCAGATGTATGTTGTTACCACACCTAAATGTTGGATACTCAAACGTTATATAAATATATTAAACTATCTGTCTTGAAAGCATACTTATTTTAAAGTTACATTTCATTTATTTGTACAAGGTGTTTCAGAGCACTCATCTCAATTTTTTAACTGTCTAATGGCTAATTGCAGTTAGCATTTATTTAACGATATTTTTTGACGTCGTTTGAGGTCTACATTTACTTCCAGAATCTAATTTTTATTATTATTTCATTTTAAAGCTTGTCATCAAGTATCAGAAAAATTTGGGGGTGTCAAATTACAGGAGTGTTAGTAAAAAATCTAAATAAATCACTTCTGTATATACACTGTAATCACTATATTGTAACGAATAGAGACAATAGATCTTCCTTTTCCAAAGTCTTTAGGTTTTAAGAGCTTCTAAAATGATGTACGTGATAGTGTGTACTTGTTTGCAGTTGAAAAGTTTTGGTTTTTAAAATGAGAATCTCTGTTTTGGGACATCCTAGTTGTCCAGGTTTAAAATAATAAAAAAATATGTAAGGTTTATTTATTATGGGATACATTTAAACAAAATCTCTGCTGTTAGCTGTTTTGAAGAGAGTACTCAAATAAAAATATTTGACGATGATATTCGGTCCCCGCAACCATTTGTATCTTCGTGTCTGGGGCATAGCAGTATATGAGACATTAAAAATTCATATGTTAATAAAGTAGTAGCACTGTTGAACAAAAATGTCGGTATCTGCGCATGCGGAGTAGGGCAGGCTAGTGATCTGAAAATATGTTTTATTTCAATCAGTTGTTCTTGTTCTGGGCAAATGTATGTTCACGCAATAAGTTCTATCTACATTTGTTGAATATTTAACGTTATAATATGTATATATATATATATGTTATGTATTGTTTGATAGGAGTAGGACATAGTATGTTATGTGTGTTTCACGTAACAGGCTTTACTGAGGTTACATGCCAAATTTAAAGTCTATTTCATTAGGGGGAACCAAAATACTTGATTTATTAAATAGACATAGCTTATGATACTCTGTTTATTATACTAACAAAGATTCTTTTCCTCGTGTTTGTAAAAACGTAACACTTAAAATTATTACAATTGTTACTATATTGCTCTATTATCTTGTTACAAAGATTTGTTTGTACAATTTCGGAAATAAATTCATTTATATTCAGTCCTTAAAATGTTTGAAAAGGAGCACACATTAAATAAAGGAAATATATAAAAGATACGTGTATTAGAATTGAAAACCAAATGAAATATAATATAGAAATATTTTTGTTAATAAAAACTATGGTAACAATAATAAGCGAGTATTATTCCTTTAGTTTTCATAAACCGTTATATATAATAAGTCTATAATACTATAATATAACTATAATAGGTTAAATTTCACTATTGTAAATCAATTGTACTAAACACTGAAAATAAAACGTTAGTGGAATTTAGCGCTAACGTCGACATTTGCTAAAAAAATTAAAAAATTGTTCAGTAAAAAAGCTAAAATATATATTTTTAGTAAGCATAAAGCTATGATTTGGAAATTTATATAAACCTTTTACTCATACATGAAAAGTATTACAATAAAAATTTTGTATGAAAATAAGAAAATTTAAATAAAAATAAGTTATTATTTTATTATTAAACAATATTCTTAAAAGCAAAAAAAAATATAAAAAATTATAATAAGCCTAGACAAGTTGAGTTTTCAGTGTTCTTAAGCGATTTTAAAAATCGCTAATAATACATTCTTAGTAGATTTAGCGCTAAAGTTAAAAAAATGCTAAAAAAGTACCATTTTTTAAGTAAAGCCACTAAAGCTATATATATACAGGGTGATTCATGAAGTTCTTCCCCCACTTCTACAGCACATTTTTCCTAGTAAAAATTAATGAAAAATGTTATTATAAACATAGGTCCGAAAACTCTTCGTTAGCGAGATACAGCTAGCGAAAGATTTCGCCTGAATTCCTGGGTAAAGAGTAAAATAAAGCCATACTGAACTTTTGGAAAGGTTTTAATTAAGTAAGAAATATCGTGGATTCTTATGTATTTTTACCTGATTAAAGCTAATAAAATAGGTTTCAGAACTGTACCTGTAGTAGTTTTTTGAGGGATTCAGGGTTAAATACAAAAAATTGGGGCACGAAACAATGTTTTTTTAAGTTTGATTGTACAATAACTTTGTTAAATTGGTAATAAATACATAAAATCAACAGACATTAATTGTAGAGAATTTAATTCTGAGAAAATTGATATAATCAAAGTCTAAAATAAAACAGAAATAAGTACAAAAAATCGATTTTATTCAGTATAATACATTACTAGCTGTAAAGAAATACCGTACGGTATTTAGTTAAAATAAAACAAAAACAAAATGTTTGTTCCTTAATGATGAGATAAATTGAGAAAACAAGATTAACTGTTAAATTAAAATTTGTTTGTAAATAAAAAAATATCATGTTTTATTATGTTGTATTTTTTTTTAAATAAAAATTTACATCAAATGTTCGAAAATAAATGAAGCAAACATTTTCCCATTATTGTTTACTAACCATCGAAATGCAGTTTTTTGTTTTATTAATTTCTAAGTTGGTAACGCACGAATAACAGCTGATCAACAATGGTATTCTGTACTGTTACGTTAGAACTGTGTGTTAGTGGTGTTTTTTCAAGCTACAGCAGGAGATCGGGTTCTGTGAATCGTGTTATTAAATGCAAATTTTTCTGTGAGTTATAATTCGAATTGTTTATTCAGCGAAAAAATGCCTTACTTATTTACATCAGAGGAATACGCTGATATGGTTTTTATTTTGGGTTACTGTAATGGTAATGCTAGAGCTGCTGTAGAAGGATTCCAGATACCAAAACAATTTCAGGAACTTTTCGTACTCTTCGGGGAAACAGGATCACTACCAAGTACTAGAACCAATTATGAACGAGATGTCCAACTTGATGATGATATTGTTATTAATGCTGTTCATCGCAGTCCAGGTGTAAGTACACGACGTATTTATAGGCGGATAGGAGTTTCGCAGTCAACGGTGTGGAGGTCACTTAATCGAAACAAATTTTATCCGTTTCATAAACAAAAGGTTCAACATCTACAGCTAGGGAAGGTCCGCTTCGTTTGGAGTTTTGCAACTTTTTGAATATTAATAATCAACTCTACAAGCGTATTTTGTTTACGGATGAGGGACAATTCACTCGGGATGGTGTCAATAACTTGCACAATGAACACTCATTGGGCAGAAGAAAAATCCACATGAGGGTAGTGGAACAGAACTTTCAAACACCGATTTAGCGTCAATGTCTGGTGGGGCCCTTTTGCACAATCGGCTGATTGGACCTTTCATATTACCTGGACGCCTAAATGCTGAGTTCTATTTGCATTTCCTTCAAGAAGAGTTGCCGCAGCTGTTAGAGAATGTTCCTTTACATCTCAGACAAAATTTGTACTTCCAGCATGACGGAGCACCTCTCACTTTTCACGTGCCGTTTCTGCTTACTTAAATCATCAATTTCCTGGGACACTGGATTGGTCGTGGAGGGCCTCACCCTTGGCCACCAAGATCACCAGATCTATCTCCATTGGATTATTGCATCTGGGGATGGATGAAAGACCATTGCATACAAGACAAAAGTGAATTCTCGTGATGAATTAATTGCCCGTATTATGGATTCGGCTATGCAGATACAGGAAAGTCCTGAAAAATTAAGAAAGGCAACAAAAGCAATACACAAACGTGCTGCAAAATGTATTGATAATGATGGCCTCATTTTCGAACATCTATTATAAAAAGGTGCGTACGGTTGGCCCAAACTGATTAATTTTGCTTAAAACTAGTAATGTATTATACTGAATAAAAATCGATTTTTTGGTTACTTATTTCTGTTTTATTTTAGACTTTGATTATATAAATTTTCTCAGAATTAAAATTCTCTACAATTAATGTTTGTTTGATTTTATGTATTTATTACCAATTTAACAAAAGTTATTGTACATCAAACTTAAAAAAAACATTGTTTCGTGCCCCCAATTTTTTATATTTAACCCTGAATCCCTCAAAAACTACTACAGGTACAGTTCTGAAACCTATTTTATTGCTTTATCAGGTAAAAATACATAAGAATCCACGATATTTCTCACTTAATTAACCTTTCCAAAAGTTCAGTATGGCTTTATTTTACTCTTTACCCAGGAATTCAGGCGAAATCTTTCGCTAGCTGTAACTCGCTAACGAAGCGTTTTTGGACCTATGTTTATATAACATTTTTTCATAATTTTTACTAGTAAAATGTGCTGTAGAAGTGGGGGGAGAACTTCATGAATCACCCTGTATATATATATACATTTATATATTGATTAAGAATCAAATCCTGCTTCTGTATTATGTTTAGCATTTTTTTTATTCTGTATACATACGTGATAAGATAGTGCAGAGTTATAAAATATTAAAAAAATGCATATCAAGCGCATTCACACACAGAAATCATGTTTGAAAAAAAGGAAAAAATTATTGGATATAATTAATTTTTATTACTAAGAATATTATGAAAGCAGTGATATATATATATATATATATATATATGTAATTTATATGAAGAATTTTGAGAAGTATATAACAGTTTAATGTAATTCTGGCTGTAAAAACGGTGCCAGTACAAGAGCAGACACTACCAGTTCGAGGGTTCACACCACCTAGCTATTACTGGGGTATATTTTTGGTACTTCTTCATCCCGCTGCTGCACAGTGAATCACCTAGTATAGTGTTTCATGTGTTAAAATATTATTAATTGTATATAATTAGCATTTTTTAAGTATTGAAACTTATACCATGAATAATTGTGTCGTGTAATGAAGTGAATAAAACTAAACAAAACTTTAAGCCAATTTCTGGAACGACATGAAACTGGCCTGTCTATGGCCGCATGTACAGTACAGCCAAGTTTATATCGGTACACAGATATTATGTAACTGTATGTACCATTTAACTTTCAGCTTGACAATTGCTAATCAGAAACCATTGTTTACATGTCTGACATCAATAAAGACTATATTCGTAAAGGAACGATACGGTTACATGTTGTACATTGGATTACAAAAGAGTGAGCTCTGTATTTGTGTATGGGAATAGATCCCGAGGGAATAGGTATTTTATTGCTTAGTCTTAAAAGTGTAATAATGATTTAACGCAATATCTATAATGATTTGTTTGGTTAAAGTAATTATGAATGTAATGTTGTCCCGTGTACCTGCAGAATTATAATGATGTTGTCTAATTTGTGAGCTATCTGCTTTTTTAACTCTTCAATATTGTTTAAAATTACAGTTACAGTTGTCATCAGTAACAGTCATGAATATTACAATGGTTGTTATTAAGCATTTTACATTTTTAATTTAAAAAATAGAACCTAATTACAGTTCTATATTTTAAAGTAATAAGTTTTATTTTAAAGTGATTTAGTCGCGAAAAGATGTGTTTACAAAATTGTATTAATTTGTAATAATATATTTTTTCAATGTTGCTTAAGTCTGAATTGTTCATCTCATTAGTTCAGACTGTATATTATGTGGCATAATTTTGTTTATTTTAAATTAGGCTTTTCAAGTATTTCTCTAGTATGATTCGTTTTATAGTTCATGGAATGTTAAAGTTAATTTTATATGTGGAACTTCCCATTATTTTTGGAAGTATTGTGTTTATACAACGAAAACTTGTTATCTAACTATAAAATTCGTCTCCATTGGCGAACATGTTTATTTTGTATAGATGATCTTAAATCTCAAAATATTGACTTTTTTGTTGTATAATTAATGGAATTGTATTTATTTTTCATTATAACACGTTAAATTTTACATTAAATTTGGCAACAAATACGTCTCTTAAAAATTACGCGCTCACAAATCTATGAGGTTTAACATTGTATTTAGAATTGTGGGAAATGTATGTTTGTTTTTGTTTATTATAAAATATTCAACAAATTATCTATATATATACATAGATAATTTGTTGAATATATTATATATTTATAAATATTCATATATTATTAATCATAAATATTAGGCCTACATTTTTAAAATACTTATAATTTTATAATCTTTAATGAACTGAAATACTCACAATTTTTACCTTTACAACTCTCTATTACTGTTTTTGTTACTGGAGTCGTATTATTCTAAACAGATAACTTACAGCATATTCAGAGTTTAAATTCCTCTAGAAAAAGCTTAAAAGCTTAAAGAATTAGTCAAATGTTTTGTTTTTTGTATTGCTTTGTCAACTTTAGATATTACTCGCCCACTTTAGGTCTGATAAAGATGGCCGCTTATTTTCGTATTGCAAGTGAATAAAAACATTTTTATCACAAAACAATCCATTTTATTTGTTTGTAAAAATCATCACTGTAATCACTCCGGCAGGTTCTAATATTACTTTTGCGTTTTCACTATAAAGATTTAAATAACAAGTTTAATGTTCCTGCTTTATAATAAATAAAAAGTTTTATAAAGTTTAAAAGTATTTATTAGTGAAACCAAAGCAATGTATAAGATTTCCAACTAGGTATATTAAAAATATTGTTTTTTAGTAAAACATAGTAAAATTACTTGATAATGTTGATTAACATATTTAATACAAATTAGTGAATATCAAAGTTTAATTTTTTTTTTACATCACTAATATTTCTTTCAATCCGTAAAAGTAATACATTAAATAGTCAAAATTACTAGTAAGAAATATAAGTAAAGAAAACACACACGTTTTAGTACAACCTAATATCAGAATGGTTTTTACCATTCCCTACACACAAAAGTCAAACAAATATGCCGAATCTAAATTATATATTACTTAAAATGAGAAAACTTATGTTACGTTCCTGCACAAAGTTACGGGGCAAAGGGAACTAATTTATTTTAAAGTGTTACATAAATAAAATGTTTGCATTTATATCTTTTTTCCAGCATTTTTACTTAATTTTATAAAAAAGTTCTGAATAGCTTTACTCACGAGTGAGTATGTGAAGAAAATTCAATTTCACAGGTGACTTCTTCAACAGCTGTCTCTACAAAAGGAGCGTATTGCTTCGTTTTATTCCTGAATGAGCATATTTACTGTAGTTCTATATTAGTTGGAAAAAAGTATTGCTCGTAAGTTTGTGCTAAATATATTCTAGCATAGTTGTAACTATAAGTAGGATATAATTTAATAAAACAACCTAAGTTGATTCCATTAATATTTTTATTGTGTACAATATTTATATAAGATATATAGTTTGATTATATTAGTGTTTACGATTAATATAATTTTTTATGTATGGCCATTTGAGTTGACTCTGGAGTTATAATAATTTGGTTCCGTTTAAAATTTGCCCTATTTCAATCAAGAATGTATATATTCATAAACAAAGATGGGAAGCCTACATCCGACAAAAAGTTTGGTTTGATAACAGTCTTTAAATTTATAGTAAAAATGTAACTTTTTTACATACCTACTGTACTTTTTACTTTACAGTATATATTTAGTAGTTTGCAAATGATGTCATTTTAAAGACCACTTTTTCTAAGTAAGTAGCCACAAGTTTCATCTCAAAAGGAACAACCCTGGCAAAAATGGCGACTGTATGAAATTCATAAACATTTGTATTTGACTAGTCAGGATATGTTTTTATTAAATACTATTACAAGCCGGTCACGAAGTGGTATTTTAATTTAGTGAACGGGAAAATGAAATTTAATGATAAATAAAATTCCACGTTCTAATTATTCAATTCTTGTATATAAAATACAATATAAGTGAAAATGATAACTTACCGATGTTAATATGAATTTATAAGAAATGTTTAAAATGTTTCCCTTTCAATGTCTGGCACGGGATTAGCAATGACAATTTATGGCAAATTACCACATCCAGAAGTTGTATAAAGGTCGAAAATGTTAATAAATTACACTTAAAGATTTGTATCTGATTTAAATACGAATTCCACACCATTAGTGAAATAAAGTGTTTAAAGTGCTTAAAGTATTAGCAAATATAGTATGCTCTAAACTACCTCGATTCCTTTAATACTAGTAATACTTCGTTGAGTGATTATTTGATAAATGTTGTGAAAAACACTACACACTTTTGCCTCTTTTGTAGATTTGCAGTATATGAGGTATGATTTAGATAAAGACTGACGTCACTCACTATGGATATCTTGCTCAAGGACCAATTTGTAAAGATAATATGCTTTGAGCTTTTGAACATATCTTAAGATGTTAAAAATATAATCTACAAAGGAGTTTTGGATCAAGAGAGATTACTCTCTAGATATTACTAGGTTTGTTATAATGTTTTTTGTTATTATAATAACAATAATATCACATATATCATAGAAAGTATCACGTTCAGCACTGTATAATCATTTAATACATTTTTAAGTGATCATTTATACGTCACCCATAGCACAATCAATAAAAAATATTATTCTAGATTACATGATAAATAAATATTTATAAAACTGTAAATGACATTAATCCTCATACCAGTGCTTTAAAAAAACATTAAACAAAAGTAGTAAACCTCTATCTCACCGCTTTCCTTTACCACTCCTTTTTAATATATAATAAGCAGAGCGATGCAAGAAATTCCAATATAAAGCAGAATCACCTTATCCCTTGAATTTATAAGAAATAAAGACATGAACTAAAAACGGAACTATATTGAGGATTGAAGATTAATTTGGTTGCAGTGTGTTGTACACTGCAGCTTCATGATTAAGGATACGAGAGAATGTTGTATCAATTTCCAGCACTATTGTGTCAAGCGTAATGTTACTGTATGTGGTATTGTGGCTTTATCCTATCCTAGCCGCGCTGTCGTATGGATCGTTTATTTTAAATCATGAATATATTATTAATATATGCTCTAGAAATTGAAAACTGGCTCTCTTACATCTCACTTTTGCCTCATTTTAAGATGAGCGAATATTTATTTTATCTTGCTTTAATATTATCATATATAGAGTCAGTAAATGGGCATAGATCTGCCGAAAACATTCAGTTTTAAGAGCATAAAAATGTCCTTCTAGCTATATTGAATAGTAATTTGAAACTACACTGAGGCTTTTTCTTTACTTCTGAAGCTTTACTATAACTTTAAATGTATCTAAGATGCTCCGCTTTCTATCAGAAGAAACTTAATGTGGTGTATAAAAGTATTTAACGTGGTTATAACCATGTAAAAACTATTTTAAAATATTTTTTAAATTATATCCGTGTAATAGGAGTGCTATATCTTTTATTAGTAGTAACTATACAAATCAACTGTCCTGAGCACATTCTAATTTATTTCATTACTGAAGTTGTTAAAGAACGTTCTTAAATAATTTTAAGAAATTAATTAAATGATAAAAATTAGGCTACTATATATATATACCTTTCATATTCAATAAAGGAATAAACATTTTAATTCAGGCCAATTCCGGAATTTTATCTAAAATTTAATTTTTCTGGTATTAGCAGCAAGAAGCATTAAAAAACGTTCTAAAATTATATCAGATACATGTACTTAATGTACATGCATATTTATGTAACATACATATACATAATCACATCCAGCAATAACAACTAAGAGCACTCATCTTTAAAATAGATTTTTCGTGAAGTAAAGTAAAGTAGTAAAAGTAACGTGAAGGATGCAGTTTTTATATGCAAGGATAACGTTTCGTCGTGAATTTGTTATTGACAAGGATAATTGATTTTTGATTTTGAGGAAATTATTTTTCTTTACGTTGTAACAGCCAACAATATCATATAAAAAATGCATAAAACCAAAACTCTAAACATATGTTTAGAAAAGGAAAAAAAGAAAGGTTTGGCAAGAAAGAAAACATCGAAATATACAATGAAAATGTCGGAACAAACGAGCAAATTTTATATCACTGTTGTTCTTTTTAAGCATGTCAAGATTATTTATTGAATCAAAGGAATAGATTTTAAAAATTAATATAATTCATTTGATTTGATAATACAATTTATAATTATGAGCTTAGAATTATTCTTTAAATATTGATGAAAGAAAATTTTTATTTTTGTGCTTGGTCTTGGTAAGATGTCCCTTGAAGCATTGTAGGATCTCTCCTAGAGTAATGAGACAGGATTGAGAGTTCAGATTAAAATTTCACTTATAAATTGTTTAGGAGGTATAAATTAATTCTAAAAACCATTACTTACTGCACATAAACTATACTAACTAATAATTCGCTGTTCGTATTGCAGTTTTCAGTGACGATGAGGACAACACTGGCCGTTTTTTAAAGTTAACGAATCAGTCATAATAGTTGAAATAGTAACGGAATCGTTCACCATTCATGTTATTGTTAACATCAGTAATAAATTCATATGTTGAGGAGGCTTATACAACCCGCTGTAATTAAATTATAGAAAATGTTACTTATATAATACATATATATATATATATATATATATATATATATATATATATATATATATGAATGTTTCTAATAACCATGAATTATAACAGACATGCCAATAAAAATACATGGCGGCCTTACATACAACACGTAATAGCTGAAGACTGGCTTGAAGACTAAAATTATCCTATTATCAGACCAAAAAAAATTAACTGATCAATGGCGTTAGTAATATGCTGGAGCAAGTATATGGCTATCTTCATTTGCATTGCATCAACATGACGGAATTGTATCGCCATATCTACAAGACGTAAACTATATCAACACGTTGAATGTGTCGAATTACATGTATATTAAAAGGTTTATATGTATAATTTGGCTTTTTGATTCCAAAGTAAAAAAAATCATAACTTTCATAGAAATGTTTCGGGTAGATGTCCATATTGTATTTTAAGAATACAAAGTACCTATTCGTCCTATGTAACGGGGATATATTAACAAAATATTAAATTAAAAATTAAAAACCTAAAGGGAAAATTATCATACAGCTTTGCTTATAATTAGCTTACATTTATTTTTCTCATTTAAAAGAATTCTAATTTATATTGATGGAATTAAATATTTAATCCGATTGAGGTGAAATTGAAGAAGTATTTACTATTATGATTTAGGTATTATATGCAGACTAAATGTTGTATTAATAAAATAGTTACAAATATTTTGTAATAATTTAATGTTATAAATATAACAATTTCTATAGCATAGCGATAAATACGATAAGTACAAAGGATAGCTGGTGGGGTTGACTGTGTAGTATTCAACGGTATGATAAAGAGGCTCCACAAATTTCAGATATATTCTAGGAATCCCGGAGTATTTTATGTTTGGGTTGGAAACTATTAATTTATTGTAAATAGGAAATTTGCATCATATAATTCGTTCATAGATGTTTATACAGTGATTTGTACAGTAAACATAGCTTTCATCGTAATTTACACATGGCTAGTTTCTCATTTTTAATATATTACTTAGTTACCAAAATGTGTAAGTGAATACATAAACATACTTCAATGTAAGATTGGAAACTCGGTGCCAAATTAAAAAAAATATATTTCAACCTACGTAGAACGTTTGCTTGTAAAATAATAAATTGTTATAGTTATTAGGAATAATTACTTCAGTTAGGTAAAACCGGTGCTTAATTTATTTTTGGCAGAACAGAACAACAGAGATTAAATCAAATAATGAAATGTTTACTTTCTATTTAGCGATGGTACGTAATAAAAAATATGAATAAAAATAAAAAAATTATGAATTCTCAAGGCATTTACAGTCATACCAATGTTTTGCTGCTATTTTCCTGGATGACTAAGCTGCAAGTTAGTGGATCCTATACGATGTATCCTGGCTGTGCACTTATAAATGATTTATAATCCACTTATTATTTATGGTGTATATCAAATATCATAAATGGTATCAATGTTTATATTTATATTCAGTGCTCAGTCATAGAAATTTTTCTGTAATTGTGTCACGAAAGCATCAGTTTTGAGTTGTGATTGACTAGATTATATTAGTAAAAAGCCTCTTTTGGTAGCTTTTTACACAAAAAAAACAATCATTTTATTACCATGCACCAACTTGGATATGTGGTCAAAACTTCTTGGAAATATAGTTACCCCAGTTCCTTTCATTTTGTTAAAATTAATATTGTTTAAAATTGAACCATCGTGGCCTTCGCAAGCTAGAGGAGATATTCGACAGATAGGATTGATAATATAAAGTCTTGTTTTATTAATAACTGTCCCCATTTTCTGTGAGATTGTTACTTAAACTTAACTTGAGGAGGTTTTAGCAGATTTTTTTGGCTCCACCGACTGCCATTCCGTCATCCAAAACACTATTACCAAATTCCACTCTATATTCCTGTAAATCCTACAACGTTTAAACAACCAACCATAGCTTATGTAATAAAACTGTGTTGAGATAACTTTCGTGGAGAATCCCTCGTATTTCAATCACTATGGGTAGAAAATGTTCTGTGGCGTAATTGTTTCATTATTGATGTTATATTATACTCGTAGATACAATTAATTGCAACAAAACTTACAGATACAACTAGGAATTTTGTATCTTTGTATTCTTAGGAGATACTTAAATAATCTAAAAACCAACTTAGTTTGTGAACAGAACTCTTTTTATCATTGTTAAGAAAATGCCAACCTCTATCCGTTATTTTTTAAAGCTACCGTATTTGCTCAGTATTAATGAACATTTTTCTTTCATTTCATTACATGTATTGCTGTGCTACCGGACACAAATTAATTGATTGGATTTTTTTATGAACAACAAAAGTTTATTTCAATCTCTTTTTTAAGTTTATTCTCTATAATGTTAAAAAATGGTACGTTTATTTCCAATTTCAATTTATTGGATAGTATTAAAAAGTTATTAACACTATAACTAATATATTAGAGAGTATCAATCTGCTTCAATAAAGTATAGAAGTTTCAACTGATATAAATATAGGCAAATTAAAACCTTTGAAATGAATCTTATTACTGCAGGCTGTCAGTAAGAGATTTAATGTAACAGCAAAGCTATAACTACCATTTGCAGATACGTAAAGTTACATATTCGAACATTACACCTCGGTCTCAGTTTATTTGCCGTTGCAACCAATCAACTTAACCTAGAAACTATCAAACCAACCTTTTGAATTACATTTTTATTTTCCTAGTATATAAAATGTAAATAAAAAATCAATCATATAAAATCAATATAATGGAAAAATTATCTTTAGACTTAACGAACATTACATAGAAGGTATGGAAAAATGAATTTGTTTAAATAGAAAAAAAGTAATTCTTGTTTTCATCGATATTAATCTGGTTTCATATTGATGACAAATCAACTAATAAAATGTGTTGTTCAATATCAGTTATGTGTAGATAGTGAACATAAACGTAAAAGGTTTTTAAATGAGTGACAAGGCAAGTATATTTATAATATTTTACTGACTCTACGTAAATTTTAAAGACATATTCAGGTAAATACTATCTTTAGGCTCTCTTAGGAACACTCCTTGTTAATATATTATGATACACTTTTAGAATAACAAATATAAACGTTATTAAAACAGTGCATTACGTACATTTGCATGAAGTGTTACTTTTGAGTGGCAAATAAGAGAGCAATCTTTAAATGTAAAACGTATTTATAGCTTAAAACTTTTTTTATATTATAATTAGTTTTTAATAATAGTTTTATTTTGTTGCATAATATAGGTTTTTTTAAATGATTATTCATATTCTTTATCACACCTGTAGTTTGACCAAGCAAAATATAGGCCTAGCCTATTATAAAAAATTATCCACACCAATATAATTCATGATACTTGGTATATAAGTGTATGTGATGGACAATTTAGTATAAATTGGCTGAAATCCAAGAGAAACGGCTTGCGTTATACAATATTTTTACTTTTATTGACTTTTTTTAACTTTTATTAATAACTTGTATATATATATATATATTATATATATATATATATATATATATATATATATATACAGGGTGAGTCAGAAATATGGTAAAATATTTTAAGACGTGATTGTAGAGCTAGAAATAAGAAAACAATTTTATATAAAGGTAGGTCCGGAAACGCTCCATTACTGAGTAATGGCTGGCGAAAGATTTTGCTTTGTTTTCAGTTCACCTGGTGAAATTAAGTGATTCTGAAAGGGTTTTTGTTTCTTACTTTTTTAACTCAAATAAGATGGATATATAAGGAAAATCACCTGAAAAAATCAAATAAAACCACTCTAGAGGTTTGTAGTGTGAACAGTTTTGGAGGAAAAGTATGAAATTTGCCAAAAATCTAATAACAAAAATACCGTCTTAAATGTTTGATGTCGAAAAACATTATTAAATGACCAATAAACAAATTGTTATTTTTCCTAATACAGATTGTAAAGAATTTAATTCTGAAAACAACTGTAATAAACAAAGTTAACTAAATGTGTAAAAAAGTTATGAAATTGACTCCCCACGTATCACACTACACAACAAACTTTTGCTGTTTTATAATAAGGAATTGAGTATCTGATTGGTAACAGCTGGTGAAAAATAAACATTTTAATTCAAAATTTTATTTTTAAATACAATAAACATCTACAATCGCTTTTAGTCTCACCGGAAGATTAAAAAGGATGCTCTAAATGACCTCCATCGTTCAAAATGCACGCGTTCAGGCGTCTTCTCATCAAGTTTCGGACCCATTCAAAAACTCCAGGTGTCCTGCTTAATGGTTTCTATTCCATTAGAAATGTTTAATCGGAGTTCTTCAATGATATCTATTGGGAGGAGTAAATTAATGTTTTTAAATTGTCCCCAAAGATAAAAATGTCCAAAGGATTTAAGTCCAGTGATCTTGCTGGCAATGAAACTGTTCCACCTCGGCCTAATGATTGATTTGTGGAAACTCTCATTTAGGTGTCCATGAACAGCCAGAGAGTAGTGCGCAGGTGCCCCGTCATGCATAAACCACATGTTTTGGCGTAAATGCAGAGGTACATCATCAAGCAGGTTAGGTAGCTCGTCTCTTAAAAAGTCCAAGTACACCACGCCATTAAGCCTGGGAGGAAGCACGAATACGACTAAATGATCTGCTAGATTCCAGCCGAACATTTACTGAACACTGATGTTGTGGGTGATTAGGTTTGACAGCATAAGGATTTCTGTCTGCCCAAACGTGGTTGTTATGGAAGTTAATCATAGCTGATCTTGTAAAGTGAGCCTCATTGGTTAAACAAAATGGTATTCAAAAAGTTTGGATCAGCACATTTTAACAGAAGCCATCGACAAAAACAACATGGGGAGCGTATTCTTGTGGGAAAAGAGTTGCTGGAACATGGAGTTGCTTGGACATGCTGGAAATGGTATGGGTATAACTGGTACTCGTGTAGTATTCTCCGAATACTAGATTGGCTTACATTGAACTGTAGTGACAATTCTCTAGTGCTCTTTTCAGGATAATCAGAAATTTTACTAAGAACCAACTCTTCTAATTCAACAGTCCTACATGATCGGGCGATGCCTGCATTACTAATGCTCCCGAAGACTTCAAAGAACCTGTTTCAGATAGGCATTGATGAATAGTGGCAAAAATCTTGCGCTTTGACACCTGCGGTTAAGAAAGTTCTTTCGCTAGACAGACGTCTTGCTGAAGTACTATTGCAGCGTTCCAAACCATACATTAAAATGCATGTTCTGCTAAATCAGAGTTTGAATACACATGAATATTACCTTCCCATTTTTAATAAATGAAACAACAAAATTACTAATAAAATGGATGGAAATAACTAGTTAAAATACTTAACACAAGCACAAAATAGTATCTTTACAGAGTTGTTGTTTTGTTCAACAATGAGGCGACATATGTCATCTAATAATAAATGCCCAGCTGATTATTTATTATTTAAAATGTTTTAAACAGTTGTTGTTTAAATAATTAATTATTACCAGCTGTTACCAATCAGATACTCATTCCTTATTATAAAACAGCAAAAAATTGTTGTGTAGAGTAATACGTGGGGAATCAATTTTCATAAATTTTTTACATATTTAGTTAACTTCGTTTATTACGGTTGTTTTTCAGAATTAAATTCTCTACAATCTGTATTAGGAAAAAAACAATTTGTTTATTGGCCATTTAACAATGTTATTCGACTTCAAACATTTAAGACGGTATTTTTCTTATTAGATTTTTGGCAAATTTCATACTTTTTTCTCAAAAAACTGATCACACTACAACCTCTAGAGTGGTTTTTATTTGATTTTTCAGGTGATTTTCCTTATATATCCACTATTGAGTTAAAAAGTAAGAACAAACCCTTTTCAGAATCACTTAATTTCACCAGGTGAACTGAAAACAAAGCAAAATCTTTCGCCAGCCATTACTCAGTAATGGAGCGTTTCCAGAACCTACCTTTATATAAAATTTTTTTTCTTATTTTTAGCTCTACAATCACGTCTTAAAATATTTTACCATAATTCTGACTCACCCTGTATATATATGTATATTATAAGATATATATATATTTAGTATATATATATATATATATATATATATAATAAGATATATATATATATATAATAAGATATATATATATATATATATATATATATATATATATATAGTATATTTTATACAACTATGTTAACATATTTAAATACATAAATCTTGCTATCGAAAGGCCTCACAAAAAAAGTTTTAAATATTGGTTAATATGTTTAAATGTAATTTAGAAAAAATCTTTTATCTGTTATCAAAATTGTGCTCTTTAATAATAGCCCAATTCTAATGAAGTAACCAATTACGCGTAGTTAGGTTATAATTCCTATATAATAAATGCAGTTTTCAAATAAAAAATATGGAAGATTATTAAAATGATTTTAATTACTTGATGTTCTTAAAATGTTCGTTATCGTAATCTGTTATGATCTAGGACCATGAAAACCTGTTTTGTTTAAAGTATTTAACTAAATATTTAGATATTTAAAATTTATTCTTTATAAGTTACGTCAAAAATCTTACATTCATTGATATTTGTCAAGGTCTTTAAAGAGAATGAGGTCTTCTAAAATTCAACATTATAATGAACACGAATTGGCACATTACGTTAATTATTTTATTACCACTTGAAAAACATTTTTTATACGATATTGCACTCATATGGTTTTAAGTTCATAAACTAGTCACATTAATCTAACAATAAAAAAATTGCTATCTATCATTAGCAAAATTGATTTTACCTTTTAAATTGTAGCTGTTTTTAGGAAACTTTTAAACTAAACACAAATTTAAATCATTAAGAAAAGTAGATATTATATTGAATGGAGTTAATCAGATTATAAAAAGCTATATTTTTTGTTATACGTAAATATCTAAAATCGTTAAAAATCTCCTGATTTTTAATTTAAAAGTCCTTCTAATTGACTTTAATGTACAGAGAATATACGATAATTTACATGCCCCTAGACTCATTAGGCGATGTGTATTGTTAATCGGAAATAAACAGCTTATATTTACTATGATGTGTATAAATTAAAATCATAAGTTTTATCCGTCTAGTCATGCGCGAAGCTTAATACTTTATAACATTTGTGTAGTTAAAATAAATAACATGACGTATTCAATGTAATTTAAGCCGATCAACTTTAATAGTTAATTATTCCAATGATATAAGGTTATTATTACAGTAAATTAGGCGTTTTTACGTTTATTTAATTTCCTTATTTACAATATATAAGTTATATGATTTTTATTCATAAAACATTTAACTGAAAATTAAAATTGCCTAGCTTTTCTTTATTTTTGTCCTTTAAGTGAAGAAGAATAGCGTATATTTAGTAGACTATATATATATTGTTTTTTTCGTTACTAATATGTACTGTAATCTCAGCTTTGTATTGATTTTGTATTTATTCACAAATATATAATGGATAATTAATTACGTATAGTAATATGTTTAGAGAACAAGGTTTTTCTGAATTTCAATGCAAATTTCAAGATGGCACCTCTATCCTAACCATAAGAAAACCTTTTTTACATCTTTATGCGAGTCAAAAAAAAGATCTTTAAACATTTTTTACATTACTATATTTGTTCATGAAAACTGATAGTGACCGTGTTGGAATAATTGGACTGCCTGTTTAATATACCGCATATTATAAAACATATGGGTATATTGAGTTTGCTAAAAAAATTATTTTATTCTGATATTTTTTGACGTGACAACGTCTTAAATTAGGTTGCGGCTCGGAGTCACTCATGAAAAAGTGTAACGCCCGGTAACGTTACGATGCCCGTCCAGTGGGTCCGCCGCACGGGATCCGCACGGGATAAAGCAGATAACTGTGGGTCCGCCGCACGGGATAAAGCAGATAACTATGTTTATTCGTGAAATTGTGGAGTGCTTAGATTTGTCATTTACAACAACTACAACAATAAAGGTAAATAATTGTACACTGATATTTCATTATCGTAAACTATGATTGATTAATTAATTGTTAGATTGACACAAAAGTTGAGAAACTGAGTTTATAGGTTATGTCATACTATTGACAAATGTTGATAGTGTTATGTAAATTATAAGTTTAAATCACTCTGCAATCAATCGTAATGCAGTCGATTGAGAAGAAACAGCGCGTATTGCTAGTCAAACATTTAAAATAACAAATTATAACCTCTAACCTGTCATAACAGTGCGACCAAACAAACGAACTAAACCGACCAATCACCACGCGCGGTGTTAGAATTTAACTGTGTTTAGCATGAATTTCAAATTCCAATTTTAGTAAATGTTTTATTCAACTTTACCATTTACAATAACAAATTTTAATTAATTTCAAATTATGTACAATGTTTTAGTGAACAAAATATATTTCTATAGTTAAAATTTGTGCAATTCTTATTTTCATTCAATTCCTTGTTCCTATTGTGCAATTTAATAATATTCATATCAATAAATATTCTACCGAGAAAAAGACGTTGTCACGTAAAATCTTCGCCCGTAAAACCGACTTTACAGGCAACCATAATTTTTTTTCTTTCCTATCATAGTTGCCCATAAGCGCTATGTAAAATATTCTATCTCGCTCAGCAAAATTTCAAGGAATGATATGCCCTTTGATTTCCTGTTAAAGTTAAATATTTTCAGCCCTACGAGTGAATAGTTCTCAGCTAATTATAAAAAAATTGATTAAATTATTTTTGATCTCAATTGACAAATTATTTAGTCATATTATTGTCCTAGCCTCCTAAATAAACAATGATGCATTGTTCATTAATTGGTTTGCAGATAACACTCCATCGTTATACTACAGTATGACTTTGAATTTATAATGTAACTTGTCGTCTAACTGTTTATGTCAGGGTTTGCTGCTGTATCGTGTAGATGTAAGTTTCAAGTACTAATGCGTCTTTGTGAACTAAGTAATTGTGATTGACTTGTTTGTTATGTTGCGCATTCCTTACTATAGTAACGAAGCCATTCGATGGATTATTATTTACACACTAGTCTAATGATAGACTGCTATTTTAGAAACAAGCACCGAGTGACAATACATAGTCGGTTCACTTTAAATATGACGGAAGTATGGATACGTCATTCATTTTGTATAGTTGGCATTATTATTATAAAATCAAGTTAATAATCTATTTTTGTGGCAAAGATAATGCACACACTGTATGAGTTTGATGTTGATAAAATTATTATTATTAGTGTGAACTAAAATGATATATTAGTAGAAGAAGCGTTGGGCAAGGCAAACAGTAATGTCCAGTTTAGGTAAGGTCAGGAAGCGCTCGATAGTACACGTCTATACATTTGTTTTATGTGTTGAAGTGGAACAGGTGTTTTAGACAGCAGATATTTCAGTCCAAATGTCTTGTGATATGGATCCACCCTCGACCACTTATTCCGATCTAAATATAATTGTTGTGCTAAAGTCGAAAATTTATTTAAATCTTCCATTTGTTGATTTCTTTGGAAAAACAGATATAGCATAGCAATGTCAATACTACTCGTTTTTATTGCTAAGACTTTTGTTTTATCTTTTATTTTATCTAAAATAATAACTATCAATCAGATAAAATAATCCGTTTTGGATTCTTGTAGTGTCGCAAATTACTTACATATTAATTGCTTTTAAAGTTTTAAACAAAGAAAGAATTAATTACGAATTAATTAAGAATTAAAACTTTTCTAATGTAATATTTCTTTCTTGATAATTGTAAATTTTTAAAATGTCTTAAAATGGATACGGAATATAAAAGGAGAAAATATGCAATATATATGTGAGTCACTTTGTTCACGAAGCGGTGGAGACTGATGAACAAGGAAGATAGTGTACAAACAGAAGGTATGGAAAGGAGCAAGTTACATGTTAATCTTATATGTAGACAGTATAATCAGTTGATCTAACATTGACGTGTCCCGGGCTTACGTGAAACAACCAACTGCTACGAAAATATTACTCGTTATATTTTTAGGATGTACGTCTTTTATTAAGATGCAAATCAGCTCTTGTTCCTAAGAACATTTATGGTTAGCCTTTATGATGTAATTTAGGTATATCTACTAACATTTTAATTTATAAATGATGTTGCGACATATTTAAAAGTGCCTCTTATTTGTTTATATTTCTGCTTCTCACGCTAAACGTTTTAGATCAAATTATTTTAAAAATGTGATTATATATTTCTTTTTAGGTTACAAATAAATTTAAGTTTAATTTTGAATGTCTTAAAACCAGTATACGTAAAAACATCCTGATTTGAAAATAAACCCTTTTTCGTTTATTTTCAAACAGCGGCGTAGTTCAAATTTTAAATTTCATGCTTAAAGTTACCCTTACCTTCATGGAATTTTGATAATGTTACATACTCTAAAATGAGTTTATGTAGTTTCCAGAAAATCCCTGGGTTACATTTATGTAACTGTAACAAATGTAAAATTAGTCGGAGGGTTGACCTAATAAGATATAAACTAAGAAAATATTATTTTATTTTTCCATTAAACATTACCAGCATTAAGCATTAAAGGCGTGCCTAGTTTTTATAATAGAATAAGTGATTGAAAGTATATATTGTTACTTAACCTTCCAGTTGTTGAGTAACTCATTAAGGAGCCATCAACTATTCGATCAACGGACCTTTGAATGGTTTTTATTGTCAGCAACCATCAGCATTTGGAAGTCTGCAATCAAAGAACAATGTCTTTTCTAATCTAATTTTCTGGAAATTTTATTTTGTAATAACAATGCAACAAATGATTTCCATTACTACTCACACCTGGGTTTATCGTTTCAAAATGGAGATTATTCAGTCTCTAAATCTCCTGCTTTTAGCACATCCTGGATTTATGAAGATTAGAAACTCTTAAACTCGTTCATTTGGAAGGATTGGGAGTTTGACTGCTTTGGCTATTAGAAATTTCAAATTTCCACTTAGTCTAGGAGAAACAGTGGTGTTCTGTTATACCATCAGGATTATACAACCTCGACTCTTCTGAAGGTCGTAATTTTTAATATACCTCACAAGAACTATGAGATCCTCATTTATTTAAATGAGAAGCTCAATATAACGGTATATTGGATGAAAATGTACTTTTTTAATGGTAAAACATATAAAAGGTTAGGAAAAATACTAGGGCTATAACATTTTTAAGTTACAATATTTGAAAATTATACTATTATCTTTCATTATTACTAAATAACTTTACAACCCCTTTCTATTTTATATTGGTTATTAACTATTTTAAGTTTCAAATATAAAGTCAAGTACCAAATGAAATTCTGTGAAGTAAAACATCTGTGTAAAACATCGGTATGTACTAATAATAGCTTATATATGCTATTTTCGTGTGTATTGACAAAATATTACCTGTCGGACTCGTTGTGAAAATCTTTATCTATAAATTGAGAATGAAATGAAATGAAACTTTTTTTTTATAAATTACAGATACTTTTGGTATAAAACTCACGTGGATACCGTTTTTCATCTTGGTTATTGGAGATAAAAAGTCATATTTGAGAGCTACTAACGGCAATAATTCTAGTATATCCTAGAAACCTTATATTTTCTTAAAAACTATAATGTCTATAGTTTTAATTTTAATTTTTACAGCACAAACTTTTTTACTGCCTAAGGGTCCCTAACAGTAAACTTTTCTTTAATAGTACAAAATTATGCTTGTGGCACAAATAAACTTACAAAGTGAACATATTTGCTATGATATTCAGTGACCTAGTTTCATAAACAAGCTTATTATATCACGCTTATTAGTAACCCTTACACTTGTAATTACACCCATATCCTTAGCTACTAAAGATCTAGACAGAAGGACGTTTGGCAATACAGATGTTCAAACGAGTTCGAAATGTTATTCCTGAGTGAGGATCAATATCGGTTGCACTAATATAGGTTGTTCACTACGTTGCAAAATCTAGATCAAGGACACATTTACATTTGATTCATAAAAGTATCGGGGAAAATTCTTATTTTTTAATATTATTTTTCATTTTATATGATCAGAGACGATGAATATGGGTTGCATCAATATAGGTTTTTCACTATGTTGAAAAATCCAGAACAGCACACATTTACGTTAGCTTCATTAATATATCTGCAAATATTGTTATTGAAATATTTTTACTAAGTTTTTAAAAGGCCTGTGTATGTTTTAAAGCTGAGTTTATAAAAGTCTTTATAAAATATACACGCGACCAGATTTGCGCCACTGCGAAACCCAAATTAAAAAAGATATCAAAAAGTTTCATTTATCTCAAATTAATAAATGAATATAAGATCTAGCTTGGAAGACGCACACCAGCAATGATACATTGTATGTCGGAACAGTAATATCGAGTCGTGTAGATTGAACAGTTCCAATATCCTACAACGTCGCTTCAGAGGGAACGTAATGGTGTAATGGTGGGATTGGAACTAGTGCTTGGTTTTCGTGTGCAATTTTTCAAACGGAAAAATTAAAATTATAAAATATTGTATTTATAAAACACTTATATTTGTAATAAAGGGACAATACTTTAGTGTATATGGAAAATAATAAAATAGTTAATCTTCTGAGGCCCATATAAATGGTTGGAAGACATTACTAAATAAATAAATAAATAAGGACTTTATTTTGGAGCGGTTTTTCAACAATAATTGCTGGTTTACAAAACGACTCATGTCTTATTATGGCTACACTGGAGATACTCTGGAGAAACTTGTGAAATACTCTGTGCATATACTGCGTAGTAAATTATTTACGCGAATATAATAGGTTTAATGTATGTCAAAGACAGAGCTTCCTATTATATTTGTATAATATAACGTTATTACTTAAAATTGTACGTATTATTATCTAATATTTTAAATTTCGAAGCGAAAATCAAAATATAGTGGACGGAATAAACAAGTTTTTAACAAGAATTTTAACAACGGATACTAATATGAATTAATAAATTCTCAAGGATATTACATTTTATAAAAGAGTTTAATCAATATTTCATATAAAATATACCAAATTTTCATACTAAACATTCATCACTGTCAATTTTTAATTTTATTGCTTTATTTATCTTTAACGTATAATATAAGTACTAAATCTTTCCCATGTTTGTTTCACCATCGTTAAAAAAAATTATTTAATCAGTATTAAATTATATTAAAATGGTTATTCATTATAGAAGGACAAAAATAAATGCATTTAATTGTTTATAGCTACAACGATTCAATTTATTTATATTCTTGTTTGATGTTTTTATCTATGACAAGTTTTAGACGGTGATTCACCATTCAATATTTAAACACATATACTAAATGAATTGCCGTATGTTATCCATAACAAATTATTACAGTTGTACATCATAAAAATAAAATATTTAAATAAGTTAAAATAGCTAGATTTTTTATGTTTAATATCAGCTTGTTACAACTCACGAGATCAAATAATTTCAGTGGTTAAAACTTAACGCCAACGTTTACGAGGACCACTGCTGCATAGCATGCTACTTCTATGGTCATTGTTGTGTATTTATGTAGCCTCTCATTCATACCAGAGTCACTATTCAAAAATAATCTCCAAATTAAATAGAAGTGGACGAAAGCCAGTGATAGAAGTTAATCTCACCGTGCGTATTATTATGAAAGGTAGACACACTATTTGTGAGGCACGGTTTTACACGTGTCCTGAAGCTTCACATAATGTAAACCATAGTGTCTGTGATTTTACTCTTAGTCGAATGGCCTCTACCTTGTCGGTATATGAGACAATCACTGCCTTCCTTTGTTCGGGGAAGGGATATAGGCCCTGTTTACTGAAAATATTTGCCCTACCATACATTGTAAGGGCACAGTGTTTTTTTTAATATTTGATAACCTCGTAACTTCTAATTATTTTTCAGTACGTTACATCTCTACAAAGTCGCTCTCTCCCCCTTCCGAAAGCCTAAGTTTGAGTTGGTCTACTCGCAACTGGGCGTATTGGCAATGACAGGTAAAGAGTCTTGATAATACCAATGTAAAGTATGGAGTACAACATTCCAGAGTTGACGTAAATTAACAGATGGTGTGTTAAACAAAGATAAAATATAATTATGAATGCCCACAACTATTAGAAATTTGTATCGTATATTATTGGTCTTACAATACCCACCCTTTATTGCTGTACAATCTGTGATATAGACAGTGGGTGGGGATCGCAGTCATTATGGCACTATTAATCATGCTAACACTTATATAAAAAAAATGTATATAGTTATTTATTACTCTTTAAGTTTTTTTATTTAACTATATGAAGTAATACAAAAAATTACAATATAAAAATACGATACAACTGTTTGCGATATATCTATCATTAAAAATTGGTAAGTGGCCGTCATCTTGTTTCTCCCGTGGACGGTCACTATTTTCAAATAAATTGGCCACTATTGAGTTATCAGAGTTTGTTTAATGCATATAAGCGAACTTTGATTCGTATTTCAGTTCCATTTAAAGTAATAGTTATTGTTAGTTTAAATCATGTTTGAAAAATATATTTCTCATAACGTTGCCACACATCACTTTAGTTATAGTGTCAACATACATTGATATGATTGTCATATAAATCGACCTTTAGCGATCACCCTCATAACAGAATTATCAGGAAATCCAGAATTTTGGTTCTATCAGAACTCCCTCAATCTAAAACTTGATGCAAATTCATGAAATAAATGTGATAAAAAAAGTCAGCCCTTTACACATAAACTGACTTATTTCGTTAATCACTCTTAACCAATAAACGTTTTGAGAAAGCAGCAACTTACTTAAAAAAATTATTATTATTATTGGTTCCCCTTGTAGACCCAAAGCAATACTTTGAAGATATATTAGAGTTACAAATTTCTTATTTTAAATTTTTTATATAAGCTAAGTCATAGAATATTTCGGCCGTGTTGTGAAAAAAAGTGTTGAGAAACTCTCTGTTCATGCCAAAATTATGCTTGTTTCGAAGAGTTTTTTAAATATATTATATGACTTTCAGATACGTAGATATGGTTTAGTGGTGGAAAATTCTGCAGTACTACTCGTAACACAATTTTAAAATCAAGGCAACCAGATGGGTTGAACCTAAGATGATTCTCTTTTCCTTTTTATAACAAAAAAATTTTTAGTTCTATGTAAACATTTACAAATATTCTACACACAGCTGATTGGGATCTAGTTGTTTATGGTATTTTATTTGCTAAAATTTTATTTTGGTTATGTCTTTTGTTTTTGGTTTGAGTTCTGTTTATGTGTTTTAATTCAGTGTGTTCTGATGAAGGGTTGTGTCAACTCGAAAATTAAACATGAGCACTGAATTTTTTGTTTCTGTTTTTGTGTACACTTTAAAGTACTCCGAAGAGTATTGAAGCCAATTGGCATTGCAGAAGATGTATAAGCCTACTGTTATTGTATTTTTCTTTATCTCCTTGTGAAACAAATGAACAGGAACTCCAGCCACTTCAATTGTTTAGATAAAATCTTCTTATCTACAGCAATTTAGATATCACGCCAACAAAATTGCTAGAGTTAAATTGCCACATCATGTTTTTGACAGCTTGCCTATCCTTAGATCTCACACCACGTGGCCTGCAACCCAAATTTCCACTAACTGGTCTTCCCCTGAAATTCACAGTAGTGTTATTGGGTTAAGCGATAAAAAATAGCTTTTAAATTCATTACAAGACTAGATTAACTAATCTAGTTTTGAATCCATACAAGACTCTTGCCCAACACCACGGAAAAACAACTTAAACTGCTACATTTGGAGATTTCTAATAAGTATCAAGACGCAATTTATGACCTTAATATAATATATTATCAATCTCACAGAAATTTAAATCTAAAAAATTCAATTCGTTACATCTCAAGTTGTCAAATCTGCAAGGGAATTCTAAAAACTATTGCAATTCAGCTGATAAATACCAAAATAATAGTCCAATTTCACATCATTTTTGTACTGGTAATAGTTCAATTTCTGATAAAAATAACCTACCTCTACTCCCACTATCAACTCAGATTCTTATCCTTGTATTCCACAACAAAACCTTTCGACAAACATCTTCATGTGTTACTGAAAAACATTCTTGATAATCTAAATTTACTTCCAAATTTCCCAATAATTTCTACGTCTTCCTTTGAAATCCCTTCCAATTCCTCCGATAACCATCCTTCCCATTCCTCCGATAACCATCCTTCCAATTTCTTCCGATAACACTCCTCTGCAAACTACAACTTCTATTGAAACCATAAATACCAAGAATACCATGGATGCGACCGATATTAAGCCAAATCAACAGTCTTTATCCAATTACAACCACCAACTTAAGTTCTGACAATCATAGCTACAACTTACGTACATTTAACTACAGCAATGAAGAAACCTTGCGAATTGAAAAACCTGTCTAACTATTCACCAAATGTTCACGAAAGATCGATATTAGAAAAAGGCCTAACTTTTTCACCCACACCAAGATTTGACCAATTCAAACTTGTTACGGATGCCCTTAATTTTGCACGCAGTATAAGATTAAAGTATTTTTTTAACTGTCCCAAAATACAGGAAATCAAAAATATAACTGAAAAAGTTCCTGACTGGTTATCAAAACTCAAAACAAATCGAGGTTGGGAACCTCCACCTTTACCAACTAATCATCCTGTTGAAGAATTCATAAATGTCGTTCTAGCCAATCTATCAAATTCCTCGTTTCCTAACAACTTAAATACTACCAAAAACTTATCTGAAAATGAATTTAGAGCAATTAAATCACTACGTGAAAAACAAAGACATGATTAAGACCCAGCGACAAAGGTAACTCTATCGTTCTGATGAATTCTTTAGATTATATTGGTGAATCACAAAGACAACTGAATGACAACATATGAGAAAAAATTAGATGAAGATCCTTCTCTCAACATAATGAACAAATCCAAAATTACCTTATGAACAACGGTCCTCAAGAGGGATTGTCTCAGACAGCCATTGAACTACTAACACCTAGATATTCTAGAACTCCAGTGTTTTACACTTTACCGAAAACACACAAGCCTACCAGACCACCTCCTTGCAGGCCTATCATCTCCAGCTATGGATGCCCTACGGAAAGGATATCTGCTTATGATGAGGACATCTTGCAGCCGTTTGTAAGAACACTTCCTTCCTATATCAAGGACACAAATGACTTTTTAACTAAATTAGCTCAAATTAATCAACCCTTGCCTGACGAACGTCTTATTGTGCACTGTCGATGTAGAATCTTTGTATACAAATATTCCTACAGATGATGGTCTCAGCGCTGCCAAAAATTACCTTGATTCACTCCCAAACGATTCCAAACCTAGTACTAATTTCATTCTCAAACTTATGACCATGATTTTAACCTTAAATAATTTTAAATTTCAAGACCAAAATTACCTTCAAACAAAAGGAACTGCTATGGGCACACGGATGGCTCCTTCTTATGCCAATCTTTTTATGGGACTATTGGAAAAGAATTTTTTAACCAGTCAAAATTATAAACCTCTAATTTGGTTCAAGTACATAGATGATATTTTTATAATATGGCAGCATGGTATCAAAGAACGTAACGACTTTCTTTTTAACCTCAATAAGTATAGCATTTTAAAATTTACATGGTCTATCTCACCAGATTCAGTAACATTCTTGGATACTGATGTATTTATTGAAAATCACAATTTGAAAACAAAAATCCATGTCAAAGACAGTAACAACATGCAATATTTGCATTTCACCAGCTGCCATCCAGTTCACATAAAAAAATCTATACCCAAGAGTTTATCAATAAGAGCAAAAAATCTTTGTAGCAATCAATCCGACTTCCATAACTACATAAACAGACTGTCCCATGTACTTTTTGAAAGGGGGTATCGAAAAAATCTTGTTGATAGACAAATCAGAGCACCTAAAAATATTTCCAGTGCTATTTATCCAAATGATCCTAAATTTATCACCCAATATTTTCCTGGCCTTCATAAAATCAACGAAATTCTAAAGGTTTCTTTTCCTATTTTTTAATCTTCCCCTTAAACTAGAAATTTATTTTCTAAGCCCCCCAAAGTAATTTTTAAAAAAACCTCCAAATTTACATAACATTCTCTCTAGACCAAAATTAAAGTATGAAGGCAATACAAAAAGCAATAACATCAAAATGTAACGTGTGCAATCCTTGTAACAAGCCAAGATGCGGCATTTGTAAGATGTTAATAAATTCTAAATCATTTAAAAGTAGCACAACTGAAAAATAATATCCTATTAAAGGTAACATTGATTGCACTACAAAAAACATAATTTATCAACTAACCTGTAAATTCTGTCCCAAAGACTATATTGGAAAAACCATCACTCCATTAAGAGTGAGAATGACCAATCATCGATTTGATGTTGTTCATCAAAATTATGAGAGACCATTATCTGCTCATGCGATTCAACACAATCAAAATAAATTAGAAAGTTGCTTCAGCCTAAAAGGAATTTACCATTTAGAGCCAAACCCCAATCAAAATACCAATCCGATAAATTTAAAAAATGTTGAAATCGCACATCAATTAATTTTAAAATCAAGGCAACCATATGGGTTGAACCTAAGATGATTCTCTTTTCCTTTTTATAACAAAAAATGTTTAGTTCTATGTAAACATTTACAAATATTCTACACACAGCTGATTGGGATCTTGTTGTTTATGGTTAAAATTTTACTTTGGTTATGTCTTTTGTTTTTGGTTTGAGTTCTGTTTATATGTTTTAATTCAGTGTGTTCTGATGAAGGGCTGTGTCAACTCGAAAATTAAACATGAGCACTGAATTCTTGTTTCTGTTTTTGTGTACACTTTAAAGTACTTCGAAAAGTATATATATATATATATATATATATATAAGTACAGCCTATACTCTTCAAAGATATTTTTGAGGCAGTTGTAGATTTTGGGTTGAAGCCTTGAATTATAAAATACATAAACATGTATTACTAAGTTACTAATTACGGTATAAGATATCATATTTTTTCTAGCAGTGTTTGCATTGTTGCCCCGATCAAGAAAAAAGTATACATCATTGGTTTGAATGTGCATTTCTGTAAAAAGATGTACTCCTCAAATCTACTTCATGCCTAATTTATTTTAGGCGCTTGAAGATTGTTGAGACGACTATACACATGCGAAAATATTTCTTGTTTCTAGAACATAGAAAGTTTTAAAAATAAACCTATAGCCTTTCTAGAGGTTGCAATCTCTCTTAAGCCAATATGGGGTTATATTCATGAAAATTACTTTTATTATGTCATGAAGCATTTATGTGTTCGCGAATTCTTATGTTATAAACAGCAAAAATATTAAAACTTAAATATATTTCTTTTCGTCGTTGCCACTCTATTCCAATCAAAATGGGTGGCTGATCTTTATGACTAATCCTTTATTTATCGGTTTAGTGCAAGAACAACAATTTTTAAAATTTTCATCAATGTAAGACTTAAAATTCTTAAAGACTTCTGTAAGGTGGAAAAACAAAATTTGATATGAATAATAGTCATCTTAATTTGCAGCCATTTTGTAGAGTACAATTAGTAAACTGAAACTCAACTTGAGTTCTCTCGACTCAAGATGGCTCTTCAAAGCAAGGTAACAATATCTTAAGTTTGTAATTGTCTTAGAAGTGTTTGGATGCGGTTTGAATGGTAAAATCGTAATGGCTGCTGAACTAGAAACGTAGGCTTGATTACTAAAAGCATGTTTTGTTTTATTTTGAAAAACTTAAAAGTTTTATAACATACCTATGTAACATTTTAATTTGTGCATTGTTCTCCTGTTTGCTTAGGAGTATCGCATTTTGAAGTGGAAGACAAGGTAAAAACCATAATACAACCCTTAGTGATTAACATCGGCTTATCAAAACATTTTTAACTTTGTAATAGTATGTCTGTAAGTTACCACTGAAAACTCTATGAATATCCCACGTTGCCGGCCACTACTAAACCCGAGTCCCTGTCAAACCTGGAAAAGACAAGGTACGACATTGTCACCTTTTAAGATGACTGTTAAAACTGCATGACGAAGCTTGCTACCAGGTTTCGCCACTGCAAGATTAGTATGAGATTTTATTCAAATTTGATATTGAATAATAACTATATGATTTAATTAACTCATTACTACTTTAACTTGACTTAAGAATTAATTTTGATCTGCTGTACGACGTGAATATAAGGTGTTAGGAGATATACTAGTTCGACCCAACCTTTTCTCAGCAAGAAACAGTTTAAGAACTAAACGACCGTAGTAGTGATTGATGAGTCTAAAAATTTAATCTTTCCTTTCGGCGTCCGTTGAAATTTTCCCGCAACTAGTATTATCAGAGAATATTTCGACATTGACTTTACCTTTTACAAAAAATTAAAAAAAAGATGTTTATACCAAGCTCTTTGGTATAAACACGTCTACCCGAGCCTATTGCTTTGTCAAGTTCTGGCGGTTGTGGACGACAATGGTAGAGGAAGCCGTAATCGATATTAGAACATTTGTGTATTCAAAAAGAAAATAGTGCTTAGTATAGGAATTAACCAATATTGTTTCATGCATTACTTATTCAAACAATTAAAGCAACACGACTTAAGCGATGAGCCTTTTTACTTTGTTTGTTATAGCAACAGCAATAGTCAAGTATTCAAATTATTATTAAATAATTTGAATACTTGAATACTGCGATGACCATTGAACACCTAAGTCGGTGACGTCCTCTAAGATGGTTGACACAAAGCCGCCGACAATGAACTATACTCATCAGGCTTAAAATGTATAAAACAGCACGCGTTAGTTTTATCGAAATGACTTGGTTTTAATGTTTACCATTTAAATATGAACGAATAACAGGATCTTCCTGACAAAGTGTTTGTGACGTCTGCTTTTACACGTCGATATTAAACTGTGACCACTGAGAAGGACGACTCGCTGGCTGACTAAGAAGTATTCCGTCCCCTTGAGATGTCAGAAAAAGGAACTGAGTTTAATTAAATAAAATATAATCTTTATTTGCACAGCTGAAAATGAAGTTCCATTAATTCAAAATAAAATAATACACCAAAAGTAATATGAGTAACGATACACTCTTAAGAAGTATGTAAATTTTAAGAAAGTGATTTTACACCTGCTGCATCTTATCGGGATCTCTCTGATAGCTTCTTGTAGGTGACACAAAGCCAAGTGATCGTTTTAATGAAATTTAAATGTTGTAAAACTTTCCTTATATCTAATGTACTGAGAAAAAAATTAAAACTTTTTGGAACAAATAGTAAAGAGGATTTCTTAATAAATTTTGAAAAAATTTCTGACTTTGACACGGTTTAGTTTGTGTCTGATATTATTAGAGTGATAAAAAAAACAATTACGAAGGCTTTGTAATGTATGTATATATATATATATATATATATATATATATATATATATATATATATATTTATTTATTTATTTTATTTTTATTATTTATATATATTTATTTATTTATATATTTACAAAACATGGAATGGTAAATTTAAAAGCTTAACAATTTTTTAATACAACATTTACGGAACAACTTCGCTATAACTCTCCTTTAGACTAAATGAGATATTTTAAAGCATAACTTCACTTTCCACCTGAAGAGACACAGGGTAGCGATCAAGAAGCGATGAATCGGTTCATGAGGCAATTTTATTGCCTCACTCCAATGTTCAGTACTCAATTTAATTGGTGTATTTACAAACCATCTCTTCCTCTTATCGTCCTCGCTTTACCTAGGTTTTGTATCACTGTGCAGTGGGACAAGCCTAAAAGAGTTTAAATTTAGCTGCAATTCTGAACTCCAAACAATTAAAAGGCAAAGGGCCACTATTTTTTACCGTAATTTGTTCCTCGGCATTAATAATCAAATTGGGATGTTTGAAGCATTTTTCTTAGTTAAAAATTACTTTTCTTGGCCGGCCGCCAAATAGCTTTAATGTATTGTACTTTTGGAACTGGGTATTTACGATATTATTAAATTAAAATATTTTTTATAATTTTGCAATTAAATAAACAAAGAATTTATTAAATTAAAATCAATACAGTTTAAACAGTAATGTTGGGCAATGGTGTTTTTATGGAACTTTAATTCTGAAATCTCTACAAGCCTAATATATTTTTTCCAATTTTGAAACAGATATAAACTAAACATTACAAATAAAATCTTATTTAAAGCTAATACTTTTGTGTCTTATATCAAGTGTTCGTCTTCAATAATTTTGAAAGCTTCAAACTGCATGATTATTAATTAAATTCTGCAGTGCAGTGGGTTTGCTTGATAATTTTTATTAGGTCATTAAAAAACAGTAATATACTTGGCATGTATTCTCAATTACAGAATAATAGCTACAAAAAAAGTTTGAGAATTGATAATAAGTTTCTGTAATATGATTTCATTTACAGTGAAGGTTCCAAACTAGTTACCAAACTTTATCTCCATCCGTTTGTGTTCGGTTACTATCATCGACCACCTTTCAATAGCCCGACTGTAAATTTATGTTTTCGCTTTTGTCCTTAAGGTTTATACTAGTTTTTACTATATTTTTATTACTATACTTCTTGTAATTTAAAAATAAAATTGTAAAATATTTCTAAAACTTCTTTTAAAATTATGTGCCATGTTAAAGTATGCTTACCCATTTTAGTAACTCTAGTTGTATATTCTGTAGCAAGTCTGCGTAATTATATTACCTCAGTGTATGAGGAGCCTATTACACGAAGTACTTGAACTATATAATTTATATTTGTCTGTTTATCACAACGATATTTAAAAAAGTAATACACCTGTAGATTAAAAATATTGGTTTCATAATGATGCATCTGATTTTGTGCATTTCGGTTGAGCGTTAGGAAACTTTTAATATCAAGAATAATACATAAAACCATAGAATAAATAGTTTTCATAGAGGTTGAGTATTTCATCTAATAACAAGTGATAATATTTGGTAGATAGTATAATAATCTGATAAGAATTTCGGCGGATTTTATGCTTCATTCTGTACTTAATTATATCAGTTATTTCTATATAGACTAGGGGTATGGTACACTAAGTGGACTCGGATTTTTATATCGAAATTGGAAAACGATATTACTTAAACATAAACCATTGATATAATCAGTCGAAACCGATTAATTATTTTGAACATTTAACTTAAATAATCCATATCAACAGCTGTATACACTTAAAAATTAAACTCGTACTGAAATATTTTAATTTTATATAAGTAGCAATTGATCGATTGATAGTCTAGGATTTTAGATGCAAATATTAGGTATCGATGATTACATTCTTCGATATAAAAAACCTGGTCCGCTTATCGTACCCTACCCTAGCCTAGATATAGTTCTATGATGGTTCAAGTTTTGCTTGGTAGCATTTCGAAAACGTAGTAAAGCCACTAAATCTTGGTGATATTTTGAGAATAACTTTAATTTTAAAGTAGAAATTTGCTTCGTTATCACTTAGGATTCTGGAAAAATTCCTAAACTGTATATTTGTGTCGTCCTGTATATTTGCCTATGTATATCTTTTTCCCGGATATTTCAAAAACGAATCGAGTTATTGTTTAACAAATTTGCTTACACTTTTCTATTTGCGTCATTTCTATCGAAGCACCGTTTCGTTTGAAGATGGACTTGTCCTTATAAGGAATTTACATGAGCCTTTACGAAGCCTAACTATCCGAATAATTTCTAACACAATTTCATATTTAGAACTAAATTAAATTTTGCATAAGAGACATTTATATATCACCATAAGAAGTTAAATTAAGGTGCAACACTCTTTCTAATTTATAGGATTTGTCTGAGTGTAATTGAAATCTATTACTCAGTATGATGAAGATTTTTTTCTCTTTTTGCCTGTTTCTATTTTATACCTGATTGTCTAACAGTCCACAGTACATGTTTAAAATGAAATGACCTATTTCCTTGGGATTTAACAAAACTTCAACAAGCTTGTTACGTGTCACATGGCATGGCGTACTCCTACTATGTGTACATAAATAGTGCCAACGTGGGAAATAAGTTAAAACATTAAAATGTTCTATGTATATCGCTATGTATATGTATATTTTTTTGTCCCAACTTCTATAAATATTTAGCTTTTTGCATTTCTTCCGTTAAGTATAGCGTAAACTTTATGTGTGACAATAATTGAAAACTAAATAATCTAATCTTTCTTGGAGGAATGATATTGGAATAACTGAGTAGATTACAACAAGATGTAAGACAATATAATACATAAATCAATACCATACGTACAAAACATAAACTGTGATGCAATAATTTATAGAAATCACAATATAGTTATAACCAGTATAGGTACCAAATTCAATCATTCACTATAAATGTACTGAACTACTAACGCAGGAAACAATAGTGTATGGTGAATATAAACTTCCCTAAAGGAAAATTTAAATGCGTAAAACCAATAATAAAAACAATAACTTAGACTGAAGCACAAAATTAATTTGCATAAATTTGGCTTTTTCACTATTGAATTGTAACTGAATTTATAGTGAAATGTGTTTGAAAGGCACAGAATAAAAATTGTACGTATATTTACTGTAATCGTATACAAATAAAACACCTATAAATTATCTCATATAGCATTATCCCGTGTTTCTTGGCTTTTAAAATAATTAACTTGGATTCAACATAAAATATAAAAAACCGTTCTAAATAAATAAAAAAATTTGAAAGTATTAATGCCCGGTGAAAATATTAGTGCTAACAAGTCATGTCTCTATTATTATCATTAAATTTTAAGAAACGTGAGGTGAAACTAATGCACAGTTTAACCACAAAAACTGTAACGAATTTATTTTTTATTTTAATATTAAAATTATTACCTCTACTAACTTTTGAGCTAAATTGATCTACAATAGAGTTTACAAAAAGTAATGTTAGTACCCATAAAATATCAAACGTTACCAACACGGTTCCCTACAATGTTGTTCTCTTAAGTAGAACCTTGATTTCCTAATTAGGGGATGTTAATATCTAAAATTTAAAGAAGTATTACATACTACCGTGAAGTTTATTTTTTGTAAAATAGCATATTTTTACAAACACGATTGAGTATTGAGTTGAAAACAGCAATGAAAAGAGAGCTCAAATGATTTAAAACAGTAATTTATACTAATCATTGAGTTAGCTTCAGAATAAACGTGTTATTTAGTATTATATGTTTATGTAAAAAAGAAAATATAAAGTTTTTATGATTTGCCAAATGTTTTACTTTGTTGACTTACGCCCTTTTAACATAAAAATTATTGAGTAATATCTCAGACTTCAGAGATATATCCCAAAGGAAACTTCTCATATGTATCCTAAAATAAACTCCTGAATTATTCATATTTATACTTTCATTATAGCCAGTTTGGAAAACATATTAATAAACCCGTTGTTTTGTGGAATCTTTCGGTGATATAAAACTACCTAAATAGTATTCAGTGATAACGATAGAAATTAAATCACATTATGGGCTTTTGGACTTAAAATGCAGATATTAACAATAAGTGTTAGCGATTTACAAACTTTTATTTCATGCCAGTTTTAGGCAAATTACAATCGTGTTTTTACATATTTCATAGCATTTGATTCTTCATAACTTTAATCGGAAACAAAACGAAATATTTATTAGAGAAATGGTACCTTATTCAAACCATGGAATGGAATGTTTGCGTGGAATTTATTTGTTTTGAGTAAAAGTATTGATGAAGATTTTGTTAGTGACATTTTGTTTCATATTCAAGCGAGTAAGAAACAGGTAAAACGTAGTAAAATCATGGTTTTATTATACAATAAATAGTAACATATTTCTTACATCTTATTTTATAGTATACATTTAACAAGTGATAACGTAGTCGGACTTATGAATTGATATCAGGCTAAAGTAACTTATATAAAACCCGCACCATACTTGATTCTGCGACTAAGGTTTCGTTCTTCTGTATAATCTCACCCAAAAGTAAAATTTGCTCTGAGTATTAGAGAAAAGTCCTAGAGCGTTTAATCAAAAGATGGACATAAACATATACGTATGAGGGAGACCCAAAGAATATGTGTAGCTTAGTGTTTTAAGTAAGCTGTAACAATTAAGTTTAAAATTAATGATATGACCTCAATAATAATTATTCAAGTTACATACGCAGGAATTTATTAATATTTTATGTACATTTACAAATGATCTCATCCTCTAATTAAGATAATTATAATTCAGGTCTTAAATCATAGATACAAATTGTAAGGTCAATTGGCACGTGGCAAGACACCTTAATTAGAATAAAGAGTGTATTTGTGTATAGTGTCGATCTAAAAATCGTTTACTGTATCGGAACTAAACGAAACCTGCTTCATTCTTTTCTTCCAATCATGTTCATCAGGTTGCGCCAATCGTATGACCTACCCCTACGTTCCCTTCTTATTTTATTATTTAAAATAATAATGGAAAAGTTACTTTCCATGGTATTGTAAAAATTTCAAAAATGTTTATCAGTTAAAGTAGAAAGTTTCTTTTTTATTTTAGGTTAAAGTGTATAGCTGTTTATTTTCAGAATAATTTTGGAGTAATATTTGAGCTTTTTACTCTTTTTTTATTTTGAATTTAATACAATTTCTTTCCATTTTTACTACTTATAAAATAATTATGCATTTAAATTTTTGATGAGATTTTCAATAAAAATATTTAAATTTTAATAGAATTTTAAATTTAATATAAATTTGTTTATTAAGTAAACTTAAATAGAAACTACACATATTGGGTTTTGTATGTGTAAATACATTTTATAAGCTATGAAAAAAAGAATGACAAAATCTTAGTGTTTCAATAAAGTCTGTATATAGAATAAATCCTCATCTTTTCAAGCAACTTACATTTTTAATTTATTTTCATCTTTTAAATTAGACTGTTATTAAATTCAATCAATGAACAATCTAGTAATGTAAAACAATAAATAACTTTGTATTGAATGATAGTTTGTATCCACATTTTTAATTCGACAAATTGAGTATATACTATACAGATTACATCTATAATGTCGCTATAGATTCATAAATAAATCAAATTCAACACACGAACCGAAATTTAGGTAATAAATCACGGCACTTGTAATCGGATTGAAAGCTCAGATTCCCAATTGCTGTCAGTCTGAATTATTGAGATGTCGTAAAATGTCGTCGAATAGAGAAATATACTGATATTTGAGTTCATTTTCAGCAATTGGACTGTGTGGAAGACAACAGTTGGCTATATACTGTATGTGACACAATACTTTTTGAGAATTAATGATATAGCGTTATTATTATTTTAAGTCTTACAATAATAATTGTATGTAAATGACATATGTTAGTGTCATATTTTAAGGACAAAAAGGATATGATATATAATTGGCAATTACAATAAATGTTTATTGTGTAGCTACTGTTTGCTTGCTCAGCGTCCGTAGACTCTTTTTCACAAAAAAGAAAGAATACCGTGCATGATTGCCATTTACATAAACTAGACTAACCCAAGAGTTCCTAGCACTTTTACCTAGAATATTGAAATAATGCCTCAGCCATTCATCGGAATGGGTAAATTTAATTTCATAATAAACCCAAACGAGTCACTAGTAAACTAGTAATAACTTATTATTTGATTGAATGTATAAAACTACTATAAACTATAAAACTAGTACATTGTCTGCAGCTCTTTTCTGGTGTGCCATACATGCCATGACGTCTTCTTGAAAAGGAATCACCGTAAGCAGGCCAAGCAAGTAGGCCTAGTTGTTTTGGGCTGTTCCATCTAAAATATGAATCTCTTCAAACAACTTCAACTTATGGTCTTCTGATAACTGACTGTAACTATTCCTTCAATTGCATTGCTCCTAAAATTAAAAGTTTATTGATAAAAATGAGTTTTAAATTATTATTATTAAACTTGGTTATTCGGTACACAAACCAAGTATTTGTACTTGATATAATTAAAAATAAGGAACAAGAGTAGATAATGTACACAGGTTTACATAGTTTATACAGGCCAACCTAGTAAGAAAACGCGGAGCTGGTTTACCTAGGCCTACTAGTTACAACCAGAAATAAAATGACTTCAAGCAGGTTAGACTGAGGGAAATTTTTGTTTAAAACTTGTATACCAGCATACGAGACAAAGAGTAGGTATGTACTAAATTGTATATTTGTACTTATAAAATGGTCTATAACAGTAAACGTAAGCATCACTTGGAAGTAAACATAACCAAACTTACCTTTACATACTCAGGATCCTTGGCTGGAATATCTTTATAGCCTATCCCTTCTTCTTTGTTCCGATTTTGTAGGGTTGGCCAATCTCATGAAGTTTTCTTTGTTTTATTTAAAAAAAGAAGTTTTTGGTACATCATTATTAACAGGAAAAGCTTTCATGGTATTATCCATTGTCTGAGTGATACCGGTACAGAAAAGTAAACAGAACATCTCTAGTGCAGGCTAGTGTCACCAGTGGCAGCACTGGCACTTAGCTCCAATAGACTGGGAGAGCCTGCTCAGTTACAACCAGCGCATTCTTTGAGCAATAATATGAACTACCTAGAAAAGGAATTGGAACTTAGCTCTTTGCTCTTTTAGATATGGATTCCCGTTGGCACATAGAACCACAAAAAAATTAAAATCACTTTACCAAAATTTGGCACTTAGTTCCTTTTGAAAAAAACAATTCTTATGTATATCACTATTATCAGTAAATTACGCAGTAAGTTTGGTCAGTGCAAAGTTTTACCTTCTATTCTGCAGCAATTTCCTAATGCTTTAAATCTAATAACAAGAATAACATAGTGTTTTTGATTCTATAAAAATTAAAAGTAGTGATAAGAATGGTTATTTTTGATATATATTAAAAAATAAAGTGGACATAATGTTTTAAAATTATTTGAGAGATTTGTTCATGCATTTTGCCAATTTGAAAAGTTACAGGACGAATATCTTGTGGTACCTCAAAACACATAAATTTTGAATAACTAAGTACAATTATTTCCCGACAATTTTCCATCATCTTGCTTTATAGCAACCAAAATTTTGCGATTCAAGAACTTTGGTTGCTATAAAACCTAATAATCCTAATAAAAATTATATACTAACCTAATAAAACCTAATAATCCTCTTGTTCAATTGTCAAAACTAAAACCTTAAGGTTAAACATGAAATGTTTTAGCTGTCAAAATATCTTGCAATGAATAATGCATCAAAAGACGTATACTTACTATATTTAGTTTGTTTTAAATAAATGTGTCAGAAATAGCTATGGACAAAATTCACTCAAACTCAAGTCAAGTTAACATTTTGTCTCTTCATCTCGTTGTTTACTATTGACAGCAGCAAAGAAGAATGTGCCAATAAATTATTAAATAATAAATTCTCCCAGTGGCTGGCCACAAAATCGTTAACCACAGACGTTTATGGTAAATTTTGAATTAAAATAATGTTTTAAAATAATGCTTCAAAATAATAATATTTTAAATTTGATATTTTACATTTCCTCAGAGAGTCCATTCATCAGACCAACACCAATATTTTGAGGGCAATCACTCAAAAGCGGCGACAAAACGCAGTAAAGCTATTTCTAGATTGCGTTTCTGTTAAATTACAACGCAGAATAAATCCTTCAAATATTTATTTTGTTGCTTTTTATGTGTTCCTGAAATCTTTAAACGGTATACGACTTGTATAACAATAAAAAAGTGTTCAGCCTGCACTAATTGAACAAAAAAATAGAGCATTACCTAGCTGGAATTAAAAAATTCATTACGAAGAAATAAACAACCAGGTTTGATAAGGTATGTAATATTGTATATTCTTCAAGAAATCTTTGGCCCGTAGTTTTATGTTTTTAATATATTCTTTAAATATTTAAATCTTCATCCAAATATGGTTTATCCTACGCAGTTTATGTTATATTCAACATATTTTACAATAGGTTGTGATTTCGCGTTCATAAAAAAGTATGTTATACAAAGACATTCAGAGAGCAAGAAATATAACATAAATCTTGATGTGACTGACGTGTGACAGAAAATAGATAGGGAGGTAGCACTATTCAAAGAATGTTATACATGAACAATGCTGTCACAATGTGCGACGCTCAGTAGACTGTTTTCTAAGTTCTGAATATGAAATAGGATGATTCAAAGAGTTATCAATACATTTCAAATAACCATAGTTAATTGATAATTTAAATGTTATCAAATTAATGATTTTTGCTTTCAGAAATCAGTTTCTTTGAGACTTGAAATTTTAATTTTTCTGATACATGAAAGTTCTAAAGATCTAAATAAAATATAGATTTTATTTAAGAATGCGATATTAAGATTACAGGATACGATAACATCAGAACACTTGTAACGTAAGAGGCTTCGATGGTGTTTAATGAAAAATTTCTGACAGATGAAATCGAGACGCAATCGTGCGAAAAAATACACCCACTGGCAACGAAAGGAGAAATTGCGTCAATGTACTGAGTGGCAAGCTACAAGGATGCTCGGCTGATGCCATGCATCAACATGGAACTCTTTCTCGTGCATATAGAGATACTTTTCTTTGAAAATTTCAAGTATGTGTATGAAATTTCTTTTGAGACATTTCGTCATAATATATTTTGTTTCTTATTCTTTTTATTGAGTTAAAATAATCAGCGTTATATATTAAAAATCTATATATGTGTCTCTATCATTTTATCATTGAATTATTTATAACAAAAACATTTATCCCGGGAAAATGTTGATTGTCGAACATGTCATAAAGCTTTGTTATGGTAGTAGTTGTTTAACTTTCAGGTTAATATTTTTTATTGAAAAATATTATATTTGTATCTCTTAACATATGTGTGTTACTCGTCGTTTCATCAAAATGTTATGTATTGATGAAATACTAGGTTTTGTTTTGTTCTATCCAAATTGATGAGGAAATAGTTAGAGATAAGCAACATCATAACTTATTTTAAACATTATTTGTATATGTAACACAATTAATTTTGATTTAAATGGTAACTTTATCTACATGTTTAACAGTTACTTTATATTTACCACATAAAGTGGATATACCTTTGCAGTTTTAAAAGGATGATTCACTTTATAAAGACCTTGGAATATTTGTATTATAAATGAATAAATGAATAAATGATTTATTTCCTAAAAAAACACAAATATAAGTATTTTAAGATATACCTGTATACAATTTATACTTCAGTTGGTGTAAAAAAAAGGACAATTAACCTTGGTCCAACTTTGATATTTTTATGATCTTCAACACCTTCCTAATTCTTGGGTGTCTTTTGGGCAGTTTGTCGATTTTAGAGCGATTTGAGAACAATAATTTCAAACGTAAAAATACTACCAAATAAATTTATCAGTTCAAAAAGATGTAACGTGTCAGGGCAATATTAAAAAAACTTATTAATAGTTCTTAATTACTTTACTGTCTCGAAACTGAGAGTGATTTGATATATACCTTGTAAATCGTGTTAATTACAGTGTGAAGAAGATATGCTTGTTCACTTTTGGCCAAAGTAGTTTATAATGAAAATGCTACTGTAAGATAAAGTATTAAATAATAATGTACAAATCTCTTCACTAATTATTAGTATAATGAAGACAGTGTGTTGTAGAAATTGTATATTGTGGGTTGATATATAAGTTTAAAGTGTTTGTCAGTACTAAACAAGTCAAGCTTTTTTAAATTTACTAATAAATATCCCAAAAGATTCCTCTTGGTCTTTTTATTTTAATCTGTACCTTGTATTTTTTTCCCTACCCATTTTCAGATTTTTTTCTGGGTTTAAACACTAGCTATAAATAATATATGATAACAGTAAATGTTGCTCTTTACTAGAGTTTGTAGTATGAGGTAAAATTTCTTATAACGTATAACGAGTGAAGTTAAGAAATAATAGCATTTTTATGAAATAGTATTTTAATATAACCAGAAAAATCCATAATTATTTATTTCCCAATGTTATATAAATTGTAAATTCATATAGGGTCTGGACTTTTGTAGAAAGCGGTTCCATCGTCTATTAGGATCACGATTACTGCCTTTAACATGGTGGATTTAAGAACATTAAACTAATAAAACTACGATATTAGTAGAAAATATCACCATGTTTTACATTGAGCTCATTGAATTAAATATGATATTTTCTCATGATATTTCAATTCGGAGGCAAATAGCTTTGTTTTTAAACAATAAAAAGTATCCTAGAGCAAAGTTGACAAAGTATCCATTTAGGTATATGTATTTTGTGAAATATTATTTTTAACTTGGTGAGTGTTTTTAATAATTTATACTTAATAACTTCACGAGTCATAATATTATTGTTAATAGATTTATTTGTAAATGAATACATTGTAGTGTCCTAGAGTAGATTGCTGTAACTGGACACAACCAAAGTTAATTCTTTCTAACTAAGTTTAAAGTGAAGTACTCATCGGAGAATGAAATAGTCGGACAGTATCTTACCTCAGAACACATAGCCCCTGGCATATCGGAAATGTCTACATGGAAAGCGAACAATCGAAAACTTAGTAAAGATATTTGAAAGTGGCTCTTAAAACAAAATTAATTATTGATACTCTATTACAATAACTTATCGTATAAATTTAGAAAAAATATGTTTTTTACAAATCTTCTTATAAAACTACTTAAATTATACTAAATCTAATTCTAAAAAATTAATGTAAAACAGTTTTTTTTTATTAATAAATTCAGTCATTAAATTTTTAGATACACTTTATGGATACTCTAGTAAGAGATAATATTTATATATGTTTTAATATTTATTGATCATTATATCACGTCCAAAACCATGAGGATTACACCAGTAATACTATGCTGAGTGTAGTTTATTGGAATATTTTAGTTTTTTTCCTAAACAAACTAATAGTATATTACACGATCTATGAAAGGAATAAAGTAAATTTTTAAATAATGTATCATAAGATTTTAAGAGCACAATATTTATTTTATGCTTTTTATGGAACTCACTCCCGTACAGTTTTGTTTTATACATATTCTGTGAAACGTTCATATAATTAAAATAATTTATCAGGTAGAATCTCAAAAAGAATTTTTGCAGGTCAATAAAAAATTCATGGTTCTGTATGTGAAATGTTTTAACCATCTATTTGTCATAAAATAGAGTTGTGTTAAGATAACAATGAATGTTTATGGCGCACTTGCAAAATACATGTGATCTCGCAACTTCATTGCAGACAATTCCTGTTGCAATATACTTTATACCGTCTAAGATATGTTTCTTGACTGTATGGAAGTACCCATTATACGAGCAATAATTACATGAAACACGTAGTAGCAAACTGCGTATTGCAATTAAGATTATGGTTCTACTAAAATTGTAATTTGCTCGTTTATTAGAACGTACCTTGAACATATGATTTTAAAGATTAATGTCGATATCTCATGAAATGTGAAATAAAACGATTGATGGTGAATACGGAAACAAAACACACACCAATAATTCCAAACGCGTTAATGTATTATATGCTACTATGGTGAATGTCATATTATTGCATTGCGTGTGTTTCCAATTGTGTGATATAGTAATTTTTTTGTTGCCACTATTGTGCAGCGTACCCAAAATTTAAAAACGTTATAATTTATTTTGCATGATTTTATTTCATATTTTGGAATAAAATAAATAGATAAAAATTTTTATCCTTGCACTAATTTTCTAAGTCTATAGGACATTTATATCAAATCATAGCTTTGTTGAATAGACATCCTAATAATATTTATACCAAATTATATAAATCCAATTAAAGTAGAATTAACGTTGTATTAGCGACAATAGCCGCAATTAATTATGTATACATTTAAAATGTACTTGCTCTGCCGGGAAACGAACACGTGTCTCTGTCTTGATGGGCTAGCATTTTATTTATACAACAGAGCCTTTAATTTTTATGGTTAAATTATCTAACTAAAGTTTAATACAAGAAGATAGTATGAAAACATTTATAAAAGACTTGAACATTTTAAAAATGTTTCTAGACGATAAATTTGTAAACCGTGAGATACCATAAATTATAGGTTTAGAGTCTTTATAAATAGAAGTTTACAAGTGCTAAAAATCTTCCAGAGACTAGGTACATGCGCAGCTAAAATTGTGAAATTCGAAAACCCGCTGATTCCAGGATCTTTATTTATCAAAAGCCAATAAACATTTGGGTGAGCATGTTTTATTGAATAATTTTTACAGCGACACAAGAAATAATAAAAAAAAGCACAATCACAATTCAAGAGCTATTGCGAAGCAAAAGACAACATTTGCACAGTCAAGGAAATTATTACACTGAGATCTTAAACATAATTACTTCGTATAAGATTAATTCTTAGATTAGAATGTCTTAATCGTCCTCAGGATGTTGATAATGTGAGGCTAGAAGTAGTCCACTCCTAAATCCTGATATTCTTAAGGCTAACTATATACCTTGATTATCACTTCTAATGCTTTCTTCAAAGGCAATGTTTTTCTAAATAAATCACCCAAGAAACTGTTCAACTAAACGGTAGGGTTAACTGATCTGGAGTTCCTTAAACTTTAAATTGTTGTATATTAAACATACCACAACATTTGTAAATACCATAGGCTCCAATATTTATAATTGTTTTTAAATAAATACACATTTTTGGAGGCAGCAAGTTCCCAGTTTATATATGATATTTGTTTACGTGGGATTGGGGATCCTGGATACAAGGTCGGGTATAGTAAGCGAGAAGCCCTCCATAGTATGGCGGATCTTATATACAGTGTCAAAACCAGTTTTCAAAATTCAACGGCATTCTGATTTAACGTGACATTTGAAATACATCATTAAACGTCAATGTACAACAACTTGGTATTGGCTCAGTGGATGCTAACATTTGTGTTGGCAGATGAGACCTCGCAAGGGATGGTGTGCAGTACAACAAAAAAGGTGTCTCTCAACTAGTATTTTTGTTCGGGACAACTATTTCAACAAATAGGCAGGGTATGACTAGTGTTCTCTCACCTAGTGACTGGAACAGAGCGACCTCTGCTCCTCTACCCGGTCTGAGTCCTGTCCCTGGGATTGCTTTGTATAACACTCCGAAGACTCCCGATAAGTTAAGAAGTGTTGTTTCATATCCCGTTATGTTATAGCTGAAAGCGTCAAGCTCCACAAAAGAATAAGTGCATTCCTGAACCCGCCACTTGATATTTTGTACAGTATATGCCTACTGTTAATACAGAAAAGGATTATACGAAAACTATGTTCATATAAAATTACGTTAATAATTTTTCACTGTCTTATATAGCTTGTCATATAAATTCGACAATCCATTTTTGTTGTTGCAATCGTTCTTCAAGATATGTAAAAATCTAGGTTCCCGCGTAAGTGTGATGATTTTAAATTTAATGAAATAGTACGCATCTCCCAGAACTAAGAGCACCTGTGATTTAGATACAGTCCGGTAAGTGCCCCACCGGCTATATTTTGCAGCCAACCTATTGAGGATTGGTTAAAATATTACAGACATATTTAGATTACGTTATTTCTCTAAAATTCCTACAAAACTGTGTTTGAGATACGGTCAAAGTTTTGGATGCTTCCCGGATACTAAACTTTTACGTAATTATTTTAAAACATTTCATATAATTGCGTTTTCCAGCCAAACTGATGGAGGTAAGGCAATGACTCACCAAACATATTTTGTTTAACACATCATATCCTAATTTTCAGGGTAAAATATATTTGAGCTATAAAAAACCGTTTAGCCAATATCAGGTTCAAATCATTATTTTAAACAATAACGTAACTGGAATTAGAAATAAATATTATTATTTCTTATAAATATATATTGGATTGTGTAAATGTTAACATTCTGTATATACGAGTATATATAGATTAACATAGATACATACATTGTATATTGCTTGCCAGTGTTAGTATTGACAATATATTTTAACAGATTTATTAATTTAAATAAAAATTTGTTTTATGAAACCTAATATTAATCTTTGTCACAAGTAAATAAACATGTTTACAACACAAGCAATGTGTTGCAAAATTGATCAGGATAAATACACATAAAAAGTAATCTTGTTAACGTTATAATATAATAATATTAGTAAAAAAAAACTCAATAATACAGTAGAATTATTTGGGCGGCAATACACTTTAACCTAGAATGATGTATACAGTATTATACACTTATACGTTAATATACCACTAAACATTATTTTGATGGGTTTTGAAACATGTGACAAAGTTTACGCATTTTTCTTTATATTATAATCGTTTTTGAAATTTAAAAGCTAAGTGTTTTCATCATTTTAATTATATTCATAGTATTGAATGCACACAATAAATTTTTATTTTAATAATCTCCTATTGTAATTACTAACAAAAACTTAACTTTTTAATTGAATGCATGAAGCTGAAAGGTAAAGTCACAAAAACACGAGGAGATTCGTCTAAAAATGTGTTAATTTTTCTAATAATATTATTATTTGCCTGCCGATGCTAAATAAAAGAGTTTAATGGTAGCTGTTACGTCCACCTCTCATTGAATTCTAGTAGTACAGCATATCCCACCAGCATTGTGTAGGGAAACATCGATCACGCAAGGGGGGCATCTGGCTTTTTGGCCTTGATGTGTTGTCGTGCGTGCCTTGAAAAATGCAACTTCTCTTGAATTATGAACATGACATCCTATTGAGACCACCATTTTAGACTGGCTTGGACAACTCTAAAACACCGCTTTGTAGCGTAATGTGTTAAGTATATTTTAGGCCTATTATCTAAATTTCTGTTTAGTCTGTATTAAGTTTTTTTTCGTATGGTTTGCTGAAATATATTATTAAAACACTAATAACATAAACGTTTTCAAAATTGAAGGATTGTAATTGAATTACCTGTAAACTTTTAATAATAACATGACCTTGAAACCTTACACAAGAAATTTGCCAAATTCATCAGTTCTTCTATCACCACGAACTGGGTACCTAATATATAATTAAAGTTGCAATTTTCTGTATAAAGATGAATTTTCTTCCAGCACCCGATTAAGGTATGTGAACTTCTTTCTTATAGTATTAAGTATTTCACGTAGTTCCAGGCAGGTTTTATCTGTGAAGTCCATTATTACTTTTAGTTAGTTATATATTCGTAAATTTTTTAAATCTTTAAAAAACAAAACGCTTAGTTTTATCAAAATGTTACTACAAATATTTCAGTTAATACAATATTACTATAGTGTGATATTTGTATTAGTTGACTAGAGAAAATTGGACAGTTTGTTGAGCATGTTCATAATAAAAATGTTTCATAACAAGGATATTTAGAAAACTATTTATGGATTAAATTGTATTAAAGATACAATATGATAGCTACGGAAAGTAACTGGTGTAAAGCTACGCCCACTACCTAGACAAACAAGGGTAAAAGAGAAGCGTGGTGCATGTAGAAATGAAATCGTTTTACACGCAACAGAGTAGACTCGCCCTTGCTCCTTAAAACTCTCTGATCATTGACAAATCAACGTGTTATTTGCGTAAGTGTACGACTATTATCGCTGTTGTAGCGTGCACAGATTAAATTTTCAATTCCTGAAAAAAAGTTATTAAAAAATTAAATATGATATTAATAGGAAGTTCTACAGGTATAAAGTGTAACTAGTTATATCCTAGTATAAGATTTTATATTACTAAGAAATCCAGTCCAGTTATGTTGGTTGTTCAGGTTGAGAAAACTTAACATTTAAAGAAAAGTGTGGATTAGAGTTTTATGCCTAGTACTCAACATATTTGACCAAACTAATAAGTACAATAGTTTGAGATCTAAGACCAATATTTAACTTGCTGCTTTAGTACCGTAGGAGAACTCATATGAGAATTGATGAAATTACTTATGAAACGTCTAATCATACTTTTTGGATTTCAGTGAACGAAGTATTTTTTTAAATTGCATCTATTATCCAGTACTTTATTGTTTAGTAATAAGTACCTATTTTAGTTTGATAATAATATCGGAACGAATGATAATTAATTGTTGATATATTATGGCTAGTTACGAATAAAGTTTTTACAGTAGTTTAAGTCCCTATTGTGAACAAAAACTATTATGTAATTATTCGCTACATATACTTGTAGGCAACGAAACTAGTACATTAACTAAATTTAAACACAGTTGGTTAGTATTCGCTATGTGATGTGAGGCGACAGCTATTCCACTTCAGTGTACTAATATGACCGTTACACATTTCACAGTGGTGAGCCTATTTGTATCTTCTGTGCATTGAATGCATTGTAGCATATTTTTACATAAACTCATTACATTATTTATATCATAATGTTTAGTACAGGTTTTAAGACATATGAGATGTGCTTCAAAGTTTCTGCTTACACTTACTAATTTGTTAATCTTTATTATGCATATTTAGGTTAAAAATATAGTAAAACAAGTAAACTACTATAGCTATTAAACGTTTTAATTTTTACTAGTTGGTAGTTTTAAAATCATAATCTCATTCTTTATTTGATGTTTTTTTTATGATGGAAGGATTGTGGAAGAAATGTCATGTTTTTTCATGATTTCATTGCTTGCAATATTATCAAAATTTATGAATAACGAATAGAAAGAAGGTAACAAAAATAATGGGACATCAAACATAATTCTTATCTTAAAAATATTTGTAAACTATACATTTATAGTATACATTTGTAGTGTATTAACGATTATAATATATACTGTTTATTTCCATATCAATTCTTAAACACATTTCTATATGGAATAAATAATAATAAAAATATTTCTAATAATCTTTGAATAAAAAAATACGTAAATGTTGTTTTTTACAAATACGTATACATATAAATCACTTTTATTCATGCTATGTAAACATTAAATGATCGGATTGGAACCATAAATATTTATTTATAGTTTAAGTTTGGTATAAGATGAATGTTAGCATAAAACTTTCGCCATAAGCAACTTCAACGACTCCCTTGTTGGAGGTAAAATCAACGTATATCTTAAATTTTACAGCTTACCATCTTGTAAACTGCACTGCTACATTGTAAGTATGATAAACTGGTGCGTGTAGTACGTAATAGTTCCAGTTTTGTATAAGCATCCATATATCTTGTTATAATAATTTTTCAATGCAACCTCGATTTGAGATTGAAATAATATATCCTTTAATTTTAGTTACAACCTAATTTACTTCGTTCGATAAAAAATTAAAACTACAAATTATTGGATTCACATCATTCTTGAGACTATTTAGAAAGCTCAACTACATTAACATAATGTATTTTTCATTTAGCCTTGAATGTGATGAACTAAAGAGATCTCTAACAGTTTATTTAATATGTTACAGCCTATACACTATGAGTGTGATAGAATGGGGACAAAATATTATCCTCTTACACATGTCTAACTACTGAATATGAAAATTTATTTCTGAACCACTGCTAATGAGAAATTACTCGAGGGTATTATTAAAAAGTTTCCTAGACCGTTTGCTCATGGACCACTTTCAACATTTTGGTGTTTCCGGTGGACACCCTTATACATGTAAATATATATATATCTATTTATATATATATATTATATATATAAGCTTTAACCACAAGCAGTGTGATATATTACGTAATAGATGTATATTTTACTATGTTACAACTGTTTTAGAGTTTATTTATAAATAGCTAACCATAAAATAACTATAGAAAAACTGCGATAAGCTACGTGATTTATTTTTTATTCGGCTAAATTAGTGATGTGTTTTTAGCAATATTTTTTATAACCGAAAGCAGTAAGTGAAAAAACAAAAGCATTTCATATTTGAGGCATATAAGTGACAGAAAGAATCATATTGTTATGATTTTTTAAAACGATGGAATAAAGTTTTACGTGTTTTTATTGGATGTTAAACGAATCAATATGTTAGTAAAGTGAATTGTGTAAAATATGTAAAAGTGCGTGTCATTTACCTTATGACTTAAGAAACTCTGTAATACATGAAACATGTGATTGCTTTTAGTTTTTCAAACGCAAACCATTGATTTATTTGCTTGAATTATACGTATGTTGTCAGTGTTTGCACTCAATTAAAATTTACATTATTTAACATAACTAAATTAAATTTACTTTAATTAATATTATTTTAAAATCGTACTATTTCGAGTCCTTTTTAATAATAATTCAATACATATTTTATGTAAACATGAAATAAACACAGTCGTGGAACTAAATTTGATTGTTATTTTTTAAAAAACCATCGTAAAAATTGTCAAAAAGGATATTTAACAATCAAAATAGTTTAAACAAAATGTCAGATGTTTTATAATAACTTTTGTTATAGTACGTAATAAAAACAGAGCATTAAACTCTACTAATCTATAATTTAAGACCTATCCTGCTGTTGATTTGTACTTACTTAAACGTAACTTCTAGATTGTTCCCGGATCCCATATCTCTGTCGTAGGCCAACTTTGTAATTAGACAAAAATCTATGTTAAACACAATAGTATGGTTTATCAATAGTGGGATACCTCCTTTTTAAATCAATGCAGTTTTTTAAAACTTTTATACAGTGACTTCCTTTGCACACATTTGCATTGTGATAATGTTAGCTTCATGCATATAGGGAAAAACATATTACCAGAAAACACAAATAAACCGCTTTATGTATGAAGTACTAAACTGATCTATATGATATTGCATGTAAATAATTAGTAATATAAATACTTAATCCATTTATGGTAGGAAACCTTTGCGACCTATTATTTTATGAGAACGTCTCTTTTGTCTACTGGAAATCATTGATTATATAAATTTATTTATTTTTGTGTGTGTAAGTTTACAATGATAAATACGCAATGATATATAATATTAACATATAATTCTCGATATTAGGTTTTATTCATCACAAACATGGAATATTTTGTTGTGAGGTAAGTTACACTGGCTGCTAAACAACATGAATAAGACCTCCGCATGGTGACACGCTTTACATAAGCCTGGACTAGGTTTGTATATTAATTGCTCCCAGATCCCAGACTGGCGGTTAGGGTATTGTTGCCGTGGAGAGAAGCGATACGCTTTGAATATAAAAAGGCAGCTTATGGACGAGAAAGAAAACGACGTGAGATTCATATACATTCTGCATAGTAAAGTGTGCAAAGGTGTTGTGCAAGTAAGTATTGATAGTATAAGGAAGTCATTTTTCTACAAATATTAAATACTCTTATATTTTTCAAATATGCATAAACGCAAAAAATAATAATTACAGTGTCCTGAAGAACAAAAACAGAAATATAAAGTACGTAACTGTCATGGATCTGGAATAATTTTGTTACTCGTACGTACCAACAACAACGGAACGTAATTACCATGTGAGCGCACTCTACATTTTGCCTTTCCTTTGAGTTAAAAACCTCACTTCCAGTTGGTGTAGGATGAATTTAGCAGAAAGTTATTGCATTTGTCCCAACTGCAGATCAACTTAAGCGATGAGGACATCCAACACTATTTACGTGATTTTAAAATAATTAAATTAAAGGAAATCCATTGATAATGAGTAGTCGCTAATACTGTACTATATAACATTTGCACACGTTCCATCCAAAATGAATACCAAGTGTATAGAATATAAGCAATCCTGGTTAAACTAAATTAAGGTATACATTCTATTCAGGGGTAATCAAATTGATCGTAAATTCCGTAAATTTTTAAAATTTTGAAAGGCAGAGCTGAAAGAAAAGAATTTTTTTTCTATACTTCTTACACGGTAAGTAAATGCTTTTATATATAACAAGATTCTTAGTACGTCATAGTAAACAGCTTACATTGGCCTCACTATGAAGTCTGTAATATTGATGATGAACAATTAAAAAGAATGTCACAGTAAAACAAAACAAAAAAAACAATAAGTTTCTTCATGCACAATACAAGTTTTTACTAATATTTCTCCTATACTTCAATGTATGCGTACGTGCCAAAATCTAAGTGAAAATAAATATCTCGCCAAAAAGAGGTAGCTCGTCAATATATGTTAAAAAACCGAATATAATATGGCCGAAACGCTAGATAATATCAATATAAATGAATTATATGTTTAACTGTAGCCTATATCAGTTTATATAGCGTTTTTTTGCTCTGCCGTTTAAAAAGAATATGTCTATGACGTTCTGACTGGGTGCAAAACCGCGGGTAAGTACTATGATTTCTATATTTTAATGCTCTATCGACTTCTGTAATTTCTTGTTGAAACAATTCAAAGTAGTGTTCCAATCAAAGAGAAAATGCAGTAAAAGTAAAAGTATATACATTTAATTAATATATAAAACAACAATATTAGCATAAATGGTATTTTTATATAAACAGAACATGAGATTAATGTTGGTGTCAGATTGTGTGAAGTGACGTATTCAGCACTCCATATCCTGGTGAGATCCGTGGATAAACTTACCATTCCGTGTGAGACGACACGGCTGACAGTAACTTATTGAGAGGTTTGCCATGTTTTGAACAAAACTTACGCAAAGGGAGACCAAAGTTCACCTGTTTATCCATCTTCTATTGTGAAACCTTCTGTTTTTGTGGAATAATTTACTTTCATAATGCGAGAAAACATTGCGGGTTTTAGAAGTGTATTATTTATGAGTTTTTCAATATATAATCCCTAATAAGAATTTAAGGTTACTAAATCCAAAAAATCACAAACACTACTAAAACTTCTATAACGGACCCATCTTTAAAACTATGAACCTATTGATAGTAATATTTAGGTGTCATTTATTATGAGATATAACAATAGATGTAAAATTAATCGCATAATTTCAATTATAAACGTCCCTAGTATTCTTTTGATATTAAAGAAATACAGTACTATATACGTAAAAAAAACTACACCAAATTTATAAAACTTATATTTGGTAATTTAAAATTTAAGAGATAATTCTACAGGTTTAATATATTATCAATAAGTATTTGCTTATTTTCTTGACCTCGTCGTTTGAAAGTTTTGTTAAATGTAATTTATAGACAGGTGTAACTTTTATTTTTAAACATTATTAATGGTAGGGAGAGACAAGTTTAAGGTAATATTGTCATTTACAATATCTATGACAATGTTAAAACATATGTATAATAATCGTTAATGGTGTGTTATTAATAACAAACAAAGCATTATATACAACATATAAATAAGAAATATATTATTTTGTCAGTTTAAATAGAAAATACCTAGGTTACTAATAAATAATTAATTAAATGTCTAATTATTTTGTAGGTTATAATGCAAATTTAGAATTCTGTATACTTTCCACGTAAATATTAAGTTATATAAATGTATAATGTTAGCTTTGTATAGCTCGTTATGTGAAAATGGAAAACTACTTATGAGATTGAAAACTAAAGAATAATTCTAAATTAAAATTCAAGCTAAGGTTAATTCTTCTCTGGTCCTTGAAATGTTACCCATATTAAGAGTAAAATATTTTACGTTTCATTATTACCTAATTAGTTACAAGTGATAGTGTTGAAACGTAAACTCAGTTTTCAAAATTCTGAATACTGTCTTGTAATAATGCTTTTATTATTTCGGTAAACGCTATTTGTTGGGTGTGTAATTACATAATGTAAGCCAGCTGATAAAGAAAAATTAAATTAAATTTTAATAATACTTTATACGAATAAGTAATTTTTCTACAATAGTAAATTGGCTAATCCACTTAACGTTTCCTTTTTTCGACTAGTAGTATAATTCACAGTATATTATATGTAATAAATTATAACAATAGTTTTTTATAAAATTTCTGTTCAAAGGCAAATCCGATCTGATCGCTACAAAAAAGTACACTAAAACCTTTTTCATCAGGAACATGCTGTAACTTGAATAAAACACACTGATATTCTTCCAGGTAGAAAATTGTCTATACATAGCCAAGTTCACATATACTTCTGTAACAGCTCCCTGTAAACTTCGTTTTTTATACAGTTTTAAATTTTTCATGAAGTATCGAAATTTTACTTAGTCCAAAAAGACCTTTGCGCTGCTTATTCGGGGAGTCAGAACATTCTAGATGTTCTACGGTTTGTATTAAATTGTATTTATATTTTGTAAGGTTTATAAGTTTGGTTTAGTTTAGGTTGTGAAATATTATGAGCAAGGGTTACTGTGAGAGGATTTAATAATTGGTTAGATTGGCAGTACAACACCCTCAAATGAACCAACACATATTTTATTTGTGACAACATCTCATTAAATCGATTAAAATTTTAATTAACAATTGATAACGTCAACCGACATATTAAGCAAAAATTTTAATACCCTAATACTTTGAAGACATGTTTATTATTAAATTATTAATTACAATTTAATTCACTATAACATTATTAGTAATGTTGTAGTTTTGCAATAAATAAAAGTTTATGGGACTAACCTGAGAAACTTTCTTTTCATTATTTGGGTTGGAATTGTAAATGATTAATGAACCCTAATATATATATATAATAAGTTCCTAAAATTACTTACATTTTTTACACTTGACACTTATTACGCCTAAAGATATTTTTCCCGCACACGAACACAAGCACTGGCACTCCCGAACGCCGCTTTTCGAATTCCCGTCCTCGACTTCCTATCTCTCCCTCGTTGTGGGTGGTTTTTTGATGTTGTTACCCCCGCCAGCTCTCCAAGGACCACGCCTATGCCAAATCTCTCCATCATAATTGGTGAGAACCAATTTTTTCATATCAGCATGGCTGTCCCTTACATCGTCGCAACGGTTTTTTTTTATAAATAAGCATTTCCGCTGCTTAAAAAAGCATTTCCTGTTGGTTCATCATCGGTGTCTGGGCGGATGTGCGTATCCACTTACATCCGGAGGATGTTTGTATCGAATTATAATACAAGACTTCCTTTCCAGCAACTATCTTTTACATTGATTCTATGATTTTTTTTTACTAATAATTACGTATGTCTTACAATTTGATATGTATTATTTCTATATACGTTGTAATTGTTAATATAATTAGTTTTTCTTTAGTGAATCTTTAATTATTTATTTTTACTTAATTAATAAAGTGTTCGGATTGAGAATTCTGAAACGTATGTTAATATAAGATAACATCTCAATTGTAATGTGTTGTCTAAGACTCGTATTGTATGTTAGGGCTACTAATGCTGTTTTACTATCGTTTGTCTATAGTTGTTTTACAAAACCATTTTATGTATATAACACTAAAAAAAGTGGTGTCCGTTAAATATTAGAACCTCCTGAAAAAACAAAAAACATAACTTTGGTTTCCGGCTAACACAATTGACTATTGAATATTGATAAACTTTCTATTGTCTGTAAATAGTTTCTCAAGGTTTAAAATATTTAACTGACACATGCGTAAGTTTTTAACTGGATTTTTTGTGTAGGTCATTAAATATCAAGTTAAAACTCTCTCTCTTACACACACACACACACACACACACACACACACACACACACACACACACACACACACACACACACACACACACACACACACACACCACACACACACACACACACACACACACACACACACACACACACACACACACACACACACACACACACACACCACACACACACACACACACACACACACACACACACAAGCCACACCACACGTGTATAAGTTATTAATAATTTCAGAAGCAATATAACGTATTTGTTTAACGATTTAACTAATATTTTAAGTCATAGCTTTACGCCTTTAGGTTAGAAACTCCTGGAATTTGTAATTGGTCCTTCATTCAAATGAATTTTACAAAATCGGTAATGCTGTATCAATCCAAAAATGCAGAGATTTTCATATGGAAATTTTGCGGCCTACTCTCTGTCGATCACATAATGTAAAAATGTAATTAATTATATTATTTATTACTTATTTTCTGAATTAAAAGAATATTTAAAAATACAAATTACTGTATTTTTCTATAAAAAGTTAATTATCTTTTTTTGTTACTTATAAACTTCCGTTTTTTGGTTACGAAGAAATATATAGTTTTTAAAAATTATCTTATGAAAACACCGCTAAGTTAGTAAATGTGAATGGAACAATATAATGTTGTCATAAAAATTAAGGCAATACTTAAATTTTCCATTCTAACCCTTGGCTCACAATCTTGCCTAAGATATATGTAAGAATGAGCCGCCAAAACCAGTTTGGATGGAGTAAGTTAGGAACTAACATAGTTTTAAAGCTTATTAAAATGGGTTGTATGTTATCTGTGCATTTTGACTCTGGGTATATATTTACCCATAATTTTCCAGTATAATGCTTATCAGTACTTTTTTTAAATAGTATTCAGATTTTAAATGAGTCATGCAATTTTCTTTATAAAAATGCTCACTAACTTTTAATTATACCTTTCATGTGTGTATATACATACATACACACATGAAAAGGTATAATTAAAAGTTAGTGAGCATTTTTATAAAGAAAAAATACATGACTCATTTAAACTATAACTTATACTATAACTAAAACTTATAATATATAATAATATAATGTAAGTTTTTTTTATATAAACGCAAGCCTATTATGACGACAAGTACGAATGACAGAAATACAGCTAAAATAACAAAAATTAAAAAGTATTATACATGAAAACTAGTTTTCAATTATCGCGCTTATTACTGTTGAAATAAAGTCTCGTTAAGGTCAAGAAAATTTGCGTATTATGGTAACTGCACTTCAATAGTAAAAAATCAGTAACAGACATGGATTTTCGTACATTGGATAAGCTACTCGTATACGAGTACGAATCCAAAACTGTGTATAAACATTATTTCAGGTATTAATGCTTTCTTGTATTGATGAAGTAAGTTATTGTCAAAGATAAATAGTTTTACTCATTACTTGAATAAAACCATTAACAGTGTGACAAAATAAACTAAAAATAAAATATACTGATTTCCCTAAATAATGGTTGTGCATAGTTGCTAAAAAATTATTAATCAAGAGTTATAAACTTTGATGCTTACTTGTTTAAATTAGTTAATCTTAAAGTATATAAATGTGTTATTTAATTACAGTTACGTAAATATTATTTAATTCAACCATTATAAGAATATAAACTATATTATAAAAACATAACCCTTATGCATACACCGTGGATGATTACTATAATGTAATTAAGAACTTGGTGCTGAAAACCTTCACCAAAATGCATACATCATATAGTTAACTTGCCCCTACAATCATTTTTATGAACAATAGACAAATCGATAATAACATGTGGCTGAGTTGTGTGTCTATACATATATTAGCACGTTAAACATACGTTAATTCGTACAGTAATGTGGGACCTATAGAGTTGTTACTTTACATGTTTTCTGCCTGGTACTAGGTAAATGCCCTAATATTTAATCTGCAGCATTCTATTAGAGTTTTAAACTTTGATAGTTACAATATTATATATTCACAATTTAATGTCTCGAATACATTACATAAAATTTATGATCTAGGTTATAAGTTACGGTTATGACTTTACTCCTAGAGAATACAACAATACCACGTAATAAATTGTTGTGTTTATTTTATTTCGTAGTAGAATAAACAGTTAAAATATGTTACTTCGTAAATTTTTCCACATTGTTGAAATTAATTACCTGAATGAAGTACGAAAAATTATTCAAAGCACAAAGGAGAGATGTTTGCCCCGTTCATGCCGTAATATTTAATAAGCCACATCGTTATGGGATCCACGGATAACATTACAATTCCGTATGACGCGACCAGTCTGCCAATAAATTAGCGACATATTCCCTGTCTGTGTGAAGTAGTGTACAACAAGCCAGGTCTAGTGGGATGCACGGATAACATACCATTCTGTGTGAAGTTACTACCCTTAATAGCGAGAGGAGTCGTTTTATAAGTTAGGTACTCGAGATAATTAAAGGATTACCTGTGTGAATCATTTAACGCATTAGTGAAAATCTAAACGGGCTGCAAAATGGCTTAAATAATAAACAATAAAGTACTTAACAATATATATATATATATATATATATATATATATATATATATATATAAATAACCTATAAATTAAGGCAAATTAATGTTGAATTTTGTTAATAAATATTTTACATAATATTGGTTACTTGAAAATTCAGTGTGGTAAATCCAAACAATACGGTACTATCCGTAGCTAAAAAGTTTGTATCCACCCTAAACCTCAGTATGATTCTTTTCTCCGTCGATGAGGTAAAGGCTTTTACCATGCATGCTATATACAATCGTAGTAATATTAGTGTGGTGTTCTTAACAATTAAAAAATAACCTAAATTATCAAGAAGACTACAAGTCTGGTATGCTTTTATTGTATTTCCGCTCGTTATATTGGGCTTAAAACAGAATATAATTAGTAAATTTAATATAAACGGAAATCCTTACTTTAATTAAAATAATAAACAATATACTAAATAAAAGTAGTGTTTTTAAAGACAAATGTTTATTATCTCATAGAAATAGTCAGGTAGCATTCTCTACCAAAACGAATTGTTATCAGGTTAGTAATTTTAAAATTGAACTATCACTTTAAGGCTTGATTTTATTGTTTTAGATTAATATGATTAAGAATAAAATACCATTCTTTTGAATTGTTCATGACATTATCATTTAGCAAATTAAAATACTTGATAATCAATTCTTTAATGATATAGCTTAATGACGTCAATAATGGTATTGATTACCAGTCAGAAAGTGACGAAAATCTAATGATGAATTCCGATAGTTTTATTTTAATTTGCATCATTCATGGATTTGAATTTCATACCGAAGAACATAATTTATTCGTTATGTATACATATTATATTATACATTAAACTTTGCGTCTAATGTTGTCAGGACTTTTGTCATAACAAAATAAATATGTTATTATCTTTATTAAAAAGTATCAAAGAAATAATTTTTATCAACAATTTCACTTTATTAAATTATTAGTTAACGATTTTACCAGGAGAGATTATTAATAAGGCTGGAGGTGTTTGTTTTCGACTAATTACCAGTTTGTTCGTAGTAGATCACAACCTGATAACTGTTTCAAAAACTTTTTAGTGTCAAAAATTGCAATAAAGACGAAACAAGTACACGGGCAATACTCATAACTAACTGTCGTGAAAATTATAGAAAATTTAATTTTAATTTAGTACTGCAAAGAAATCATTGACAAACCATACAATATTAGGCCTACTTGCGAAATAAAACATTTCAGATTTGGTTGCTGTTTTTTTAAAATTACTCATAAGTTATTTTAAATAAAAGCATGTATATATAGTTTATGTACTTTAATTCAATTAATATTAGTGAATTAATAGAATTAATCTATAACTAATAAATAATGTATAAACATAAAATGATAAATACAACAATTTTACCATTATGGAATATTTATGAACTATTGCTATTATAAGTTAACTAGTTAAGTGTTTATATACTCCTAGGCTATTACCAGTATCAGATAAGCAGTAATATTACGTTATAGCGGCAACCTCAATAATAATCAAGATGTGATACAATTATAATAAATAATAAAAAAGAGGAGAAACGTTTTACACCATTTATAATGGAAATGGTGAACACTCGCATACCACGGGACATAAAAAACAACGGTAAGCTCTCTCAAACTGCTCACATATTCTGTCACTCCTACTTTTAACTGTGATTCGTTAAAGTGGATTTTACCGTAACTTTGCAATAAGTAGTTTACTTTCTATTTATAGGACTGGGATGTTTGTTTTTTACTTGTGACTACTTTATCTAAAAGTGCTCGTACTCGACATTTTATTACCAAATAACGTATATGTAGGTAAGACGATATTTAGGTGAAAAAATTCAAACAACTAGAACATTTATCTTCCCACAAATTACACATACGTAAAACTTTAAACTCACATCTTTAATGGTAACACTACACACAGTATTGACAGTATATTGTAATTCAATGAATACTAAATAACCAATAAATTCGTAATTACTAACTTAAAACAAAAAGTAAGAACTAATTTGGATGAATATATTTCAAGCTCATACATATAAAAAGATTACGAGCATTCTAAAATTAAGATATATTATGATTCATACAAAGAATTAAAAAAACTCAAAACATTTAAAAAATTGAAGCATACATTTCAATGGAGTAACAAGTATGTTTACGCTAATAAAGTTTTAGTTAGACAAAAAAAATCTTTAAAACGATTGCATGAACATATTTACAACTAAAAAGTGAGGAACAGAACCATCTGCTCTAGCGAACCACTGTACATAATCAGGACATCTAGGATGAAAACTTTAAAGTAACAAAATAAGGTACAAAAACAATATACTCCAGTCCCGTAGAGTTTTTCAATTCTACACAAGGTGTAAAATACGGAAAAACGTTTCATTAGGGAAGAAGGCTCTGTTGAAAATTCCATACTAACATACATTCTTTAGAGTTATGTCAAAAAATACTACCCATAACAATTTATGCACTGGCTGATTGGCTCTCCGAATAAATAGCTAATAAAAAAATCAAATGATCTTTTTTATGTACTATAAGTACCGAGGTAGTTGACCTAGAGGTATGAATTTAGGTGCGAAACTCTCTTGTTAATTTCATCCAATTTCTAACGAAAAAAAACTGATGGTGAATTACGTCACTTAAAATAGTCCATTCACTCACTAGAATCATTTCCATTCTTTACATCCATTATATCCTTTATTAATTACGTTATTTAGTCAGTAACCACAATAGGCTGCACATTATGACATCAGTCAGTGAAGGGGAAGTATTTCACTCACATTATTACTCCAATAGAAAGGTATTAAATTCTACGTCTCAGTTGGTAGTTTACCCCTTTTCCTGAGGTGACTTATTTTCAATTTATTTCAAGAATTGACGATTAAGAAGTTTTGTTTTAAAAATATATTTGTATGTTACGCCTAGATTTGTATTAAATGCACACATTAAAAGTTACCTTTTAATCATAAAACACAAAATTTGTTTTTTAATTAAATCTGTTTATAAACATTTCATAAAATATATTTTGCACAAAGTAGTATCTTTTAAAGAATATACAGAAAAATTGCTTGCATATATGAATCTTAGTATCAGTGATATTCTTTATAATCTGATCGGAAAGTTTATTAATGAACTCCTACAAGATCTACCCATCCCATATAGTAATGGTTTTACAATGTCTGGCAGAAAGTAAACATTTGTTGAAACTGGCTCCGAGATGAAAAGCATTCCCCTAACGGTTCTCTGCTTTGATGCCTGGAGCATCATTCAATTAAACCAGAAAACGTTTGTTAGATGAAACCAGTGATCAAAGAGCAGTATTTGACTATTGCTGCTGCAGCTTTTAGAACATTTTATAAAACTTTAAATAAACTTATCTAATATTACGAGATACCAATTTCACAGGAATTTGTTAAATACTTTACTTTGCTTTGTTCCAGAATAATATATATTTACTCAAATGTCAAAATCCGTACATGGAAAACCATTTTAAGAAATATTACGTAATACATTAGCCGCGTAGCATAGTATGTGATATTATTATCATAATAATACCTATTTTTCAACAATGTAGTAACTCAAAAAGTATGTATTATTCTGTATCTTAGAACTAATAATATGATAGATCTTCACTGGAATCTATAAATATAGTTACTCGCTCTAACATTGTCATTCTACAAGCTAGAGAATGTAAGTTTTACTGGTCAAAATTACATATTTAATGTAATATTTACGTGCAACCTTTCACCTATACTTCCTTAGCTTTAAATACCCTTTTGCCACATGTCTCGCCTATCCATAGTTATTGAATCTGGACTACCACTGTAAGAATAAGTTAATATTTTCGGCCATCTTAGATTCCCTATATTGGAATGAAATTTTTTTTGTGTGAACGGGTAGTTAAGATACATGTTTTCAACGTAGTCTTTATAACTAATCCGATGTAAAAATGCGTTCTTCAATATATTTATCCGTTCTTGATTCCTTAATAGTTATAACATTACTCTATTCATCATTACTATATAATTTTTCAATAATATCATAGTTTTTAATTTAAACCGCACTACGATAAATTTCAGTTTAAACAAAGTGGAAAATATTTGCGGATTAACAAAGCCTAAATATATAACTTTGACTGTTCAAGTAATTGAAAACATAATATAACTTTCGTACGAGTGTTCGACAGATGTATACAAAATTATTTATACCCAAACTTTTGCTAAAAAGGTGCCTGTTTATATAAATGTTCATTCCACAATAAAATCGAACACAATCATAAAGTAGGATAACCAAAGTTCCCTACAAGGTTATATTAAATCTAGTAATGTACTTTATAAGGCCTTACATGGACATTAATATCTACTTAACTCAAGTCATTAAATGTACACATTACAGTCCTCTAAATTAAAATAAACTTATAAAATTTACATAAAAAAACTCAAATATATATACATATTTTACACGTACTAATTGTACGCTGTACAAAATGTTCTAAAAGTTCGTGTTAACGACGTGAGATGAGTATTTTAAATTTTCTTGTTCAGAAACTGTACCATACATGAAAAGTGTTATTGTTTTAAAGAAAGACAATAAAACATAACAATGGTGGTAGAGCGACAAATTCTAAATGCCATTGCATTGTACGTAAATAATAACCTTTTAATAGTTTATTTAGATTTTAGTTTGACTATTTAATGATAGATTCTAACGTTCCGCACCTTGACGTCCATTTGACTGTCCAGGTCGTTTTCACTAAACTTACTATAATCATGTGCTCTGTTGGTACGCCTGATTTTACAATAATTCTTGACAAAAAGAATTCCGAAAACTGTAAAGATTCTTAATAATACGTGAAAAATTCAAAATATATTGAAAAAAAATTTCAAACCAAGGGTATAAGGACAGAAAAGTTTAGCTAAAATGGCCAAATATCTATTTGCATAATTGGTATGCAACAAACGTAGGACAAAAACGTACCTGTACGTACAAGTGGTGTAGCCGACTTCGGAACCAAAAGGCTAATAATAGCTCCCGCGTTACGACTTTCTGGTTTCGTTTTCTTAAGGAATAGTTTATACATATATATATATAAAAATTGAATCACAAAAAAGTACTTGCTCCGCCGGGAGTCGAACCCGGATCTCTCACTTGCCGGGTGAATGTGCTACCATTACACCACAGAGCGCTTACTTTTTCCGATTCAATTATTTTGTATTTGGCCATATATGTCACATATGCGTTTAAATAAGCAAACTAAACGTATGATCGGAAGACCAAATACCTGTCAAACGACTTTTATTTACATTAAATTGTATAAATGGCAATAGCCTTATTTAATTTCAATAAACATTGAATCACAAAAAGTACTTGCTCCGCCGGGAGTCGAACCCGGATCTCTCACTTGCCGGGTAAATGTGCTACCATTACACCACAGAGCGCTTACTTTTTCCGATTCGATTATTTTGTATTTGGCCATATCTGTCACATATGCGTTTAAATAAGCAAACTAACATATGATCGGAAGACCAAATACCTGTCAAACGACTTTTATTTACATTAAATTGTATAAATGGCAATAGCTTTATTTAATTTCAATAAACACTGAATCGCAAAAAGTACTCGCTCCACCGGGAGTCGAACCCGGATCTTTACTGGTATAAAAGATGTAACTCTTTTGTTAAAAATCACATACGTACAGATAGACGGAAAACTATGTTTTAGGACATACCTCCATATAAGGTGTTTTGCTCATTTGCATGTCTAGAACAAAATACTACAATATAGGAACACCTTTAGTAAACACCCTTTAGTATATATTACTACAGTCGACCCACAAGATATTAATAAGTATTTATAAAAGCTATGACGAAAAAACGTAAAATATATCGTCATAAAACCAATATTAAATAAACTACCCACTCAAAATTTGAAGTTTTCTTGATACTTTCAATAAACTAATAATGAAAAATTGCTGGTAGTTAAAAAAAGCTATACCTTATGCTGTAACAATACTTAACCTTAGAATTGTAAGGTGGGGTGTATTGCACCCCAGCAGTGTTAGTTTGTTTCAGCACTCAGAGTAGGAATGAGTGGGGGGAATCTCGTGGCCTTGTAAATTTAGTTGGGCTGTTGACCTAGACGTGGGCAGACGAGCAGAGTTGTCATCGCTACCTGCAGGTAGTTATTATGTGTTTTCTTAAAGCTTGCATGCAGTGGGGTGTATGACACCCCACCTTACCTTTTATTTTTACTGTCAGCAATCGTACTTGTACTGTATTACTTTTGATTCTCAGTTAAGTGTTTATGAATTAAGCTATATTGTAATCATCTTATTATCGCAAACTAACCTAAAACACTTCCTTTTCAATTCTAAGTGTCTAACTTTCAGAACCTAACCTAAAAAGCCTTGCTTTACAATCTTTTTTGCGTTCCAGGTTAGATGATGGAAAGTCTAAATGAAGATGAAATTGCTCGGCTACTCTGGGTGGATAACGAAGACGAACACGGAGAAAGACATGATGCTAACATCATACCGCAGGTCATGGAAGAAGAACTCGAAGAAAATGACGTGCAGCCAGCTGACGCAGTTGCTATCAGGATGAATGAGAAAATTGAACTAGGCCCTCTTGTTCTTGGCAAGGACAATACAACTGCTTGGAGTGTAGTAGCTCCTACTAAAGGAGGTAGGCCCTCAGCTAGAAACATTTTAATTATAAAGCCTGGTCCGAAGAATGGGGCAGAACGAGCAGAATCTCCACTTGAAGCATGGAATTTACTTTTTACTCAGGAAATGTTGAACTTGATTGTTTTGCATACTAACCAAGAAATTGAAAGAAAGTCTGCCCACTACTCTATCGGTAACTATTCTGTAAATCCAACAACTTGTCCAGAAATCAAAGCTTTGATTGGTTTGTATTACCTGGCTGGCATGCTACGTGGGTCAGGTTTAAATGTCGAAGATTTATGGTCACCAATCTATGGCAACTACCTATTTAGAGCAACTATGTCTATGAAAAGGTTTTCGTTTCTAACTGACTGTTTGCGTTTTGACGACAAAAGGACCAGGCTAGAGAGAGAAAGAAACGACAATTTTACACATATAAGAACTCTTTGGAACTCTTTTATTGAAAATTCTAAGATATTATATTCACCATCAGCTCATGTAACCAGACGAGCAACTTGTTTCATGTAGAGTAAGATGCCCATTTCTTTTGTACATGCCCAACAAGCCAGGGAAGTATGGCATTAAATTTGTCATGATGAACGATGCAAAAACTTACTATATGTGTGATGCCATTCCTTATGTTGGTGAAGTTACTGAAAAACTTCCAAATGAGCTCGTTCCTAAGTATTATGTACGAAAATTAAGTGAATCCATCTCAGGAACAAAGCGCAACATCACTTGTGACAATTGGTTCACAACTGTTCCATTGGTGGACCGCATGTTGGAAAGAGAGCTGACGATGATTGGAACTTTGAGGAAGAACAAGCCTCAAATCCCACCATGTCTGTTTCAAGAAAGGGCAGAGTTAACAGCTCTGTTTTTGTTTTTGACGCAAACAAGACACTGGTATCATTAAGCCCAAAAAGGAAGAAAAATGTTGTTTTGGTGTCATCTATGCACCACGATGATAATATTGATGAAGAAACAGGCAAACCTGAAATAATTATTGTGTACAATAAGAACAAAGGAGGGACTGACTCTTTTGATAAACTACTCGTATGTGCAACATTCTCCACCTCAATAAAGAATCTTCGATGGCTAATGCAAGTTTTCTATGGTATGCTGGACCAAGGTGGTGTGAACGCGTATGTTTTATTTGTTCTTGCAAATCCACAATGGAAAGAAAAGAAACAACACAACAGGCGTTTCTTTTTGAAAGATCTCAGCGCAGCATTGACTCGCGAACACATGATTGCAAGGAGTCAGCATGGAAACATTCCCAAACAATTGAAATTACAAATTAAAGCCGTCCTTAGTTACAATGAAGAAAGAGAATATCAAGAAGCTGAGGAGGATCAAGAAGAGCAGCCAGACAACAAGCAAAAGCGGTGCTACATGTGTGATCGTAAAAAGGACAGGAAATCTAAATCTAGGTGCAATGGCTGCGAGAAGCCTGTATGCAAAGATCATTCTGTGGACTTATGTAAAAATTTTAGTGACTGAGAAATCAATGAAAACTGTTGTGAGATGTTTTAACAACATTTTACTATTAACTTGTAAGTCATAATTAAAATTTATTTACAATATGTGAATTAAATATTAAAACGTAATTTACAAATATAAAAAAAATTGTCCTAAAAGTGTTTGTGCTAAGACTAACAAAATAAAATAGAGAAAATTAAAGTAGAGTAGTTGTATATTAAGTAGATTTGTATTTTATAGGCAATAAACAACTTCTGTTTGTAAAAAAACTGTTTTTTACTTGGGGTGTGCTACACCCCATCTTACCGTATTGGAAACGGAAGTTCACCTTACCATTCTAGGGTTAAAGATTAGAAAAGTGGTATAAACCGAAGCTAAGGACAATAGCAGGTTACATGTAATATTTTATGCCTACAGTTGAATGACATACTTCCCACATTTTCGTGTCCCAAGCTCGTGTGTAACAACTGGTTCATATGGAAAATTACTTTCTTTATATCACGAAAGATGTAAATTCTAATAGTGCGAATCAGCTCTTACTTTTCGGAACATTTGAAGATAGTCTTTACAATATAATTTACGAATTATCTACGAATTATCGTACGAATTATATATATATATATATAGTATGTACCTTTATGTTTCAGTAATATTTTATTCTGAACATAAAATCACCGCCATTCTATTTTATAGATTACCTTTCAATAAATTAAAACCGTCCCATATTTTGTAACAGTACTAATTATAATGGTGGTAAACACTTTTAATCCATAGTTTAGGATAAATATTATAGTAATTTTTTATTTCTTTTCAATGTATCTTAGATTTAGTTAAATTCTGAAATAACTTGATAACCATTATACGTAAAGACATCCGAAATGCACAATAAATATTATTTGTATGGCCTTTCCATAAAGGGAATTTAGTTCCAATGGAACATTTTAAGTTGGAGAGTACCGATCCTTCGATGAAACAAAGAAATCCAAATGCGTAATTTAAAAAGCCTTTTGCTTTTTGTTTCGGAAACTCTTTGAGTTTTAATTCTGTAAATTTAACGGCTGAAAATTTGTACGATTGCGGACTAGCCAGGTAGATAATAAATATTAATATAATATTTTGTGTTATCTCTTTAAAATTAACTCAAGAGTAGAAGGCATACCTGGATTCAATTAATAAATAATTAGTTATTGCGAAAGTAATCGTCTTATGATTCACCAAGGAGCTAAAAAACTATTCTATTCACTGCATTTTGGGAGATTTTTAGAACCTCCCACTAAATATAAACTACACTAAATATAAAGTACACCGGTAGAATCTGTCAGACTTCAACGCTATGACCATTGGGTTTTGAGAACTTCTAGCACTTTGATCTCCTGATTGTAGCATATCCTGGACTTTGGGAGTCTCTAAACCTTTAAAACCTGTACGTTTGGGTGTATTGAGTAGTTTTACTAATTTGGTTCTTTTACATCTCAAGTCCATGAGTCCATTTTGGTTCTTAGTCCATGAGAAGCACGGTTCTCTCAGGCCATCACGATTATAAAATCCCGGCTTTCCTGAAAGTCCTAATTTCACTATTCACAAGGACCATGACAATCCTCATTTATTTTTATATTAGATTCAGCAGATAATTGTTCTTAATACATTAGTTTGGAAGTATGATATTAGAATAGTTAAAAATATAAAAGGTTCTTACCAGAAAAATATTTATACAACAACTGTCAAACTACTAGCCACTAAAACTTAATAAGCCTCTCCAGATAACGATTGTTGCATTACATTTAGAACTTACAATTAGGATACAGTAAATACTATCATGCCTCTTATCTACGAGATATGTATAGTGATGTCATAATACCAAACATTTACAATGAACACGACAAAAAATTAATATTTAAGTATTTTAATTTTGATGTTAATTTGATTTTTATAGTTTCAAAGTTTCAACGCTAATTTACAACAGTAACTAATGTTATTCACTGACCAAAAAGGTGAAATAATATCCAGATAACTCTTCGTTAATAAGAATAGTTTGTGTATAGGCTACAACTCAACCTCATAAAACAGCCAACAAGAAAAATAGAAGCAAATTGCATTTTTTAAATAATAGAGTGATGTATTTAAAATGAGTGAACTGTATCAGAAACGTAAAAATAGTTTTAAACTAATATTTTGGCTAGAGTACCACAAAATTTCCTTGAGACTGGAAATGGCGGATGTTGCACCCTGTCTCGGTAGCTAGTCAGAATTGGTTCTGTAAATCGGAAGTATTCATGTGTCTTTAACAAGCAAGTGAGTTTCCTAGTAGAATTTAAAGTATAATAACGTTATTAATAGGTGTATGAAACTTTATGTTGATACAACTCGTGAAATTAGGAATACTCAGTTATAAATTGTAATAATAAATGTTCTAACTTACTTGAATACTAATATTTTGTTAGCTTATAAAAAGATTTTTATCACTTTGTCTTTCAGTTAATATAAATAAATGTTAAAATAAATGTAACATTTTCTATTTCAGGAATTAAATGTCCGTAGAAGTGAATCAATAAACAGTTTTATACTTTTCCGATAGTTATCGTGGTCCTCAATAATTGGAAGGCATTATTTAGGACCAGACAGTGAAAATTTGTTGGAAACTCGTATGTTGTGATTTGAGTAGATTTGTAAAGAAATGTCTCAAATAAAAAATAACACATGTATACAAATAATGCTGGTATAGACTATAATTATATTATTACCGTTGATAATCAGGTTACTAATAAAGAAAGATAAATTGTCTCTCGTGTTCCATATAACAAATTAATATCTTATGATGGAAAAATCTAATTTTACTTAAGTTTAATAAAAAAAATTCTTTTTGGGATTATTTCATTAAAACGTTACGAATTTTAACCTAGAAACCATACGGCAACCAATACTTATCCTAATACATTGGTCATATATATATATCACACGAAAACAACGTAAGAAGTTTCCTTTACATAAACCAAAAGAAATCATTTTTCGGTGTCTTTTATTACACGTAGTATGGACAAAACATTTCAATTAAAACAAAAATCCCTACCTAATACATAATACCTTTTGTAAGGTTACGCCTGAAATATTTGTGTATATCCTCTACTTACTACATAAGGATACTTTCTAATAAACTGCTCTAAAAGAGTACGAAGGCTATGCTTCTTCCACAGTGAAACTCACAAAGTGAAGATATATGTAATGACCTTCTGCCTCCTAGTGTCATACTAAAACCTGCAATGTTACGATTATTAAACTTTACACTTCCACTTGTAACTACACCCATATCAATAGACCATACTCTTCTAGAGAGTATGGCTGTCATCCATCGCTTATGACAGCTTCCTGAGATCCGAAATGCCAGAGGAAACCGTCTTAGTTGGGTACGCCGATGACGTTGCGGCTCTCATCACCGCACGCAACGTTGAGCTGGCCCAGCTAGAGTTGAACCAGGTCATGCCCGTGGTCAACGCCTGGATGTCCGATCACGGTCTTTCGCTTGCTCTGAGCAAGAAGGAGATCGTGATCCTCACAAAAAAGAGAATTAACACTGTCGTCCCGCTGCGAGTTGGAAGGGAAGTGGTCCAGTCAACGCGTGCCGCCAAGTCATGGTGGACAACAAGTTAAGATGGAGAGACCAGATCTTACGTACGATGGACAAGGCTGCTATGGTGGTCTCTTATCTTAGTAAGCTGGTGGCCAATATCGGGGTTCCTCGGTCCAGCAGAAGACGGTTATTCATGTCCGCAGTCCAGTCCGTGCTCCTTTATGGGCCAGAGGTGTGGGCAGACACTCTTACCAAGGAATTCTATAGGTTGCGACTCGCCCGGGTTCAGCGCCAAGCTGCACTCCGGGTGTGTTCCGCCTATCGAACCTGTATCCGAGCCTACTGTCCTGGTGGTTGCCGGAGTCATCCCTGTCAAGCTCTTGGTAGGGGAGAGGAAGGCGATTTATCAGAGACAAGGCGAGATCGGCAAGAACGCAGCAAGATCCGAAGAGCGTGCCCGAACCTTCCAGCAGTGGCAACACAGCTGGGAGCACGAGACCCGAGGACGATGGATTGCGTGACTCATCAAGCAGGATCAACTATGGGTCAAAAGGCGGCATGGCGAGGTTGACTACTAACTCACGCAGTTCCTGACAGGTCACGGCTATTCCAAGTCGTACCTGAATCGGAAGGGCAAGACCGGTTCACCGGATTGCATCTACTGCCCCGTCGTTCCTGACGACGCGGAACACACCTTCTTCCGCTTTCCGCGTTGGGAATGGCTCCGCCTGGAGGTAACAAGAAAACTTCTTATTTATTCTGTGGACACGATCTGCGAAAAAATTATGGATAATGAGTGGAAGTGGCCCAGATCCCTTGACCGAGCGGCTGAATAAGGAGCGAGCCCCACGGGCTTAATTTAGGCCTCGCCTGAAGTAATGTGATAACCAGTCCCAGATTAGAATCCTATAGAGTCCCACACTACAGGCTGGCCACCTGCGTGCCTAATTGCATTTTTCCTGCCCCTCCCTAAAAAAAAAAAAAAAAAAAAAAAAACTAATCTAGAAGCAGGACATTTATTAGACATATAAATGTCAAGACGAGATCTAAAGGTTAATAATAGTTATTCATAAGAGTTGACAGAGTAGAATATGCGTAACAAAAAGATAAATTGTTTGCCACGTTCGAAAGGCAAGAGCAAACACACAGTTGCAATGTTATTATTGACACATCAGAGGATATTTTCATTGGCCGTTTGTTTCCAATGTGATTTCCTGCCACTGTAAGACCCGATTTGAAAAAGAACCTAATTTACTTCTTATCTTAAATCATGGCAAGGAGTGCGAATGCAAGAGATAGCTTACAAGACGTAAAGCAGCAATGATACATTATGTGCCGAAACAGTAACGTTGACATGCGTGGATTGAACAGTTTAAAAAACATACAACTTCGCTTCAGAGATAGAGAGAGAGAGAGAGAGAGAGAGAGAGAGAGAGAGAGCGTAATTAATTGTGGAATCTAAATCTGGTGCATAGTCGTTGTCGATAATTACTAATTCATAAATTTTATCATATAACATGTAATAATAAAACACTGATAACTTATTAATGTTACAGATAATGTTACATAATTAACAATTTGGTAAGTCTTCTGAGATCCAAATAAATTGGTTTGAATAAGTGATGTTATAAATTTGCTGTAAAGGGTAAAAAGAAATTACATTATTAATTTTACCTAAGAGGAACGGGTATAGCGTATATTAATGAAACGCTTCCTTGTAATGAAATATTTTATGAAGTAGTGCTGTTCCTTAAAATTATTAATACTACTCATTACACTAAATAACTAAATGTAGATTAAAATACTACCGAAAAAATAAATAAGCCAACTTTACCCACGATCTATAGTATTAATTACGAGATAGAATGTGTTTCACAACCAAATTGAACATTCACGTAAACAAATGTTTACTACTACACTACTGCACTATATTGTTGCTATATGCCATTTGTATTTTGTAACAACTCAAATAATATAAAACGTTGTTTATTACCATTTTATTCCAATTTTAGTTCACCGATTCAACGTTACAGTTTTCAAAGTGATTAACGTATATTGAAAGGTAACCAACGCAAAACTGTTAATAAGCCTCGTTAGGGCAATTCTCAAGTGGATTACGATTCTTAACTTAATCTTTCCTCAATATTTCCTTTTATGAATTAACCTTCATCTTAACTGTTAGTGCCATTAGTTTACTTATTCTTAGCGTTTAATGTTAGTCTTAAATCATATCCATTTCAGTTTGATTTAATGAAACAAACTAATTTATACATCGGTAATGAATTATTTTGAACTGATAATAAAATTACTTACAGAAGAACAAAAAATTTAGTTTTTCGTTGTTTTAGCAATACCATTAATTTCATTGTAGTTGTAAATTTTACTTCTTTAGCAGTTTAATACGAAAACATTAAAGTGATTAGCTATTATTCAATGTTTAAACATATATCTTAATCAAATATAAAACGAAGAAATCCCATATCAATTAATTAATGAAATATTACTATTGAATTAAACAAAGAAATATAAAAAAGTTGAAATAGACAGACTTTGAAGTACGATGTCATCTAGTTACGATTCACGTGCTCAAATACCCCTGTTCTGGCTCAACTTGCCCCCAACCTTTTCAAGTACACTTTGCTGTATACGTAGTTTGCTACTTCAATGACCATTTCTGAGCATTTATGTTGTCCCTCTATTGTTCCTACGAGAGTCGCTACTCAGACAGAATCCTTTGAAAATGTATAAAAGCTTCAAACAATATACCAATGATATACTGAGCAATATACTCCCGCTTAGTGTAATATTATGCTAGGCATAAAAAATAGCATTGTGACGCGGTAGTACAAGTGTCATGGTGCTTATGGTATTCAACATAATCGTGAAAACTTATCGAAATCTGAAAATTTTGCTCTCTCTCTTGAACAAAACACAAACCAAATACTGTAACATGTGTACTTTGAAAATTGCGTAATATATTACTTGCAGGTTCACTTTAGTACGTTACATCTCTAAGAAACCGTTGCCCCCCTTTCTAGAACTTAATAAAGAAAGGGCATCATACTGCACTAGCTTATTTTTCGTAACAAAATTATGAAAGAAAGTATATAGAAATATGTTTGGAAAGGATCGTTGGCAAGTAACACAGGGTCCAAGATTTCTCCTAAAATACAGCTCGCTTAGTGAATTAACCCACATTGGAATTAATTCGTATTTTAATTGTGTTTTATTCAAGATAAATATATTTTATTTTAAATTAGCTAAAAATCTTGTAAAAGTTTTCCTAGATCTCTGCCTATAAAAAAATCAAGATAAAGCAAAAATATTAGTCTCAAAAACACTTTTTTCGTTTAAAGTATAATAATTCCGGTAATTTTCTTATAAGGAAACAAAAATGTACAATAACATTGGAAGATTCAATAAAATGGGCGTCGCATTATCTTGCATTACTAGACTGTTTTATTTTTATTTCTTAGACAGCAAATATGGTTCTATTTAAAAGTTCACGTTCATTATACCATTTTAATGCATACACTAATAACCAATAATAATGTCTCCCTTACAAAGGAAATTAAGGCATTCAATTCGAGAAATCTCGCTTTTGCAATCTACATTTTTGAAAATGTATCAATAAGATAGTGAGTTATACTGAGATAAAAATGGGTTAAAAATACATGTGTCTTCGTGTCAATAGTTAAATAAAGCTCAAATAGTAAATTTTTATGAAAATATAGATAAGTCTCAACAGTGAGTCATAAACGAGTGAGGATAAACGATCCCACCACAATATTTTCCATTACACGAAACCAGAAGTTATCGAGAATCGACGTAAGGATTGGCTCCTTCCAAAAATTATTGTTTCTTTTGTTGGTTATTGCAATTTGTGTAATAATATGTCAGTAGGTAGATAGTATTTTCATGTGTAGTGAATTACTAGCCAATAAGCATTGACAATTTTTTATTCTCTCATAAAAGTTTCAATCTACAAAAAATTGCACACTCTGAATATGTTACGAATGCCATCGTTCTCAACGTAATGTTCTCCATAACATGTTAACATGTGTAAATTGTACACGTTCAGATAATCTTCGTGGATTTGTTGAAGGACTTCGCGGTATCACAGGCAATATCTGTCCATGACTGTTACATCCCATACAGAATTTAATACAAATAATTTTTATTTATTTATTTACATAATTGTCACAGACGTCTCACAAGCACAATGCTTTGGCAAAGACTCGTCAATTATTACAAGTTGAATAATAAACTAATTAAACAAAATTTCTAATACACCAATACAAAAAAGATTGTTTAAATTATTTCCTATTTTCTTATAATGGTCGGATGCCTCAAAGTTGGACGGAGAAGGCAATTACTCAGCTACATTGTAAAAACAATGAAAAAGTTTATGGTATGTAAGGTATGTTTGAAAGTAATTTTAATCTTGGAAACGATTCTTCTTTCTCTATTAAAAGTGGAATATGATTGTAATTCTTTATACGTAGGTAAGTGGGAAACTTTCACAAGGATTGTAATTTGAATAGGATACGGAAGCAATTGAGAGTTTCTTCTGAAATGAGAGTGGTGATGATTGTTATTTAAAAACTTTTCTTAGTTCTCTTTCACGCAAAAAAGTCTCTGACGAGTAAAAATAGTAGATAATGGAGGTATTTAAAATCTTTAAATTGCTTCCTGCACAGCTCACAAAAAGGAGCAGAACTGATCAGTCTTTCAGTTTTGTTTTGATAAAAAACGCTTGTTCAGACGCAAGGGAACATCCCCAAAATATCTTTCCATACGATAGATGAGAATGAGCATAGACAAAGTAAACCTGATTGAGAGTGTTTTTTGTCAAAAAGTTAAAAAGTAAACAAGGTAAAGAACTCTTTACTAAGTTTTGTCAGTATCTGTATTTGCCACATTAATATAGTAGTTCCAAGTTAGACATGAGTCTATTTTGATTCCTTGAAATTGTTTTATTGGTACTAAGTTGAAATCTGCTGTGAAAAAAGAGAAATCACTATGGGAAGACCCAGTTTCTCTCAGTATTCTATGTTATCAATAAAACTGAGTGTAGACAATAACTCTGTTAGGAAATCGTATACGATATACCACGACATTTTTTGGTATTGCCATTACGAATACAAATAATAACGATAAAAAACACACAGACATAAACTCTCCTCACTCTTATTTCAGTTAGAGCTACGATATAACAACTCAGCATAACATATTACAAAAATGAAAACTAAAAACAGTATATAAACCTTATAATAGAAATATAAATGCCCCTAGAAATATCTAGGTTAAATATTCTAACGTCCAAACGATGCATTATATAAAATTTAACTACTTCAACAGCAACGTATGGTTTTCGTAGTTTTTTGCTTGTTTCTTACTAACTTTGAATTCAGAAGAACTATTCTTTTTTAGTTGACGATTAATAACTTAATTTAAATTATTTCTTTAGAATACAACTCTCTACAAATTTTGTAAAACATTTTTGATTGTAAACAATTTAACTTAATTATTTTAGTCTAAAAGCAAAAGAATTTGCTTTAAATTCAAAATTGTTTTCTTTGCCACGATTTTCTTCTAGATTTTGTTCTCTGAGATTGTAGATAGAATTCTGGTACAGATATTATACGATTTAACATTTATAACATATATATTTTATATAAACATTATCTAACAAACAAACTGTATAGCAACATTCTAATGTTTAGTGAAAGTCAACTTCAATAAGGGAGCTGAATTTCTGGTGAAACTTTGACCCTGCATAACTTGCCAAAGAAGCACTTCCCGACCTATCTTTAAATAAAGTTTATAATTATTCTGACGAGATGTATAAGATTGTGCAGTATGGTAGTCCTCTCCACGTCCCTATTTAGAGGTCATATAAATACTAATATGGTTTCGAACTTACTTTTAGAGCGATATTATATGTCCAGGGATAACGTAGTTGGATTTGCAATTTTCTTAACAATGGTTAGTAAAATTCAGCATTCATAGTCAGAAATCTTAGAATGAGTAAATTTTAGATTAACTTGTTTAATCTATTTAACACCATAAAAATAAACATGTATCAATAATTATATCTTTCATATTGAGAAATTAATGAAAACAATAAATATAAAATGAAAATATATTGAACGTCTAAGTTACGGAAAACAATCATAGCCTTGTGGTGGTTGCCCATCCATCGGTTAATCAATACTCTAATTTAAGCTAATATTACTTGAAAATTCACTCATAATTATCCCTATTGAAAATTTTAAACTCTGAATAACACAATATGTGCTTATAAATATATCTAGTTGTAATAACATCAAAATTAAAGAGTATATATATGTAAATATTATTATATTAAAATTCGCATTATATTATTAGTCGCCAAAGAGGAGATTGGGTGTAATTTAAATGGTGTGCTAATATGAACTGATATATACATTCTGTGCATATCAAGAATCAATAATCAATGACTGTTAACATGCAGAATAGTGATCTTGCGTGTAAGTTAAATGATGTGCAAATATCGACTGATGAGCATAATATGTGCATATCGTAAATCAATGATCAATGGCGGTTAACTTTCGAAATTATTTTCGTAAAATATCTGACACAAAAGTAAAAAATTAAGTAATTTATATATAAAGGATTGAAGAAGTTCTATGAGACATTTATGCTAGTTAGTAAAAACAATATTGATATTGATGTGGTATTTTACCTCTTCTAGTATCTTTGATTGCAAATCATTAAGAATTATTATTTGAGCAAATCTCTGAGCCTTTTCCAAACTCTAACTAATTCCCTATGTCTTTTTTTCACACAAATCATGTAAAATTTGGCATGTATAAGTATGATTTTCCGTACATTTGCCATCTTTCTGTAGTACAATACAATTAGTAACACTACGTTTCAAGATTTGCAAACTGAACCACAAAATACAAATCACAATAGATCTGCAATCACCAGGCAACCAAATAGAACATACCAAAGGCCAATAGTAACATTTTCTGACGTGACGATTGCCAATTACTATTGCAGATCTAGAAACTTAGTAATATTTATTGTATTGTATCACTGAACGATTGCAAATGTCCGGAAAATCATATTTCCCTTAACATTCTTCCATCGTCAAAACAACTTTAAAACAAAGTACTTACGGATATTCAGGTAAACTAAGTTCTGTCATTTATATTGATTCGTATATTTTTTTATTCTATTCGTAATTGCGCCATGAATCCAAGCTCGTGTTAAAAATTAATTTCCGAAATAAACTAATCTTATCCCAAATGTTAGTGTTTGTGTGATTGTATACTTTTACAGCATTACGCTATAACAGCTGGATGTATGGACATGTATACGGTGTAATTAATTGTGTGACGAACAGATAAAATTGCAGTACTTGGTTACCCCTGGACGCGTCACCTGAATGGTGCCAGAAAAGGTAATTACTATCCAAATAAAAAATCATTATCGGAATCAAACTTTGGGCTTAAGAATGAGTATCGTAGCTTTAATTTCATGTAAGTGGAATCCCAGAGCAGCTCATCTAATTGGAATTAGGAATATATTTAAGCAATAGTTACGCATTTGCTTAGATAATACAGAAGGATTAGTTATATAACAAACCTAATTTATATTTAAATACTTTTAGTAAATAATTCAATATAAGAATTAGTTTAAAAGTTGAATATGATCGTGTTTGTATTTAAAGTTTTTAGACACCTAAAAGTTTAATTCATTTTCATCCATATTTGAAGATCCTTGTTGATTTAATAATAATTGAGCAAAATTATTAAGAGTTAAGATATATAAAGATAGAGTGTGATACAATTATCATGGATACCTATATTTTATACCTTGAGTAGAGCCAGTTTAGCGAAGAAAAATCTTCGTTTTTCTTTACACTTATCACATTTACAGTATATAAAAAAATTTATCATACTATATAAAAACAAACTAAGAAAACCACGGAGTTGCTTTTTGCAAAAAGGCAATACTATTATATACGGTCTAACTATAATATGAATGAGCAGTATCAAATTACAGCTACTTGAACCAATGATGTACAGCATTAGTTGTCTGCGGATATAAGTAATTAAATGTTTATTTGAGACTCTATGTTACCCACATCTTCTCTATTTGACATAGTAAGTAAATAGCCAGACTCGGTGCATTATATTCAGTTAGTTGTAATTGCTTTTGACTATAGTATGCAAAATTAATACTGGTATTTGTAAAATATCAGGAACAATTACAGTTAAAAGGTGTTATAGAATTTAGTTTAAGATTACTAATTATTTTAAAATCCTCCATTTTTAAATAATTTATGCCACACATAATTTTTTTGTGATGATTTTTTAGTTAATAGCTTATATAATAATAATAATAATAATAAATCTTTATTTTCTTCAAAATTACATGCAATACAATGCAATACAATATAATTCTTATATCATATGAATACAACATGCACACAATAGGGTAAAGCTGAGAAATAAAGATATAATCTCCCAGGCATGCCTGATTGGAGAATTTTACACACTTTCAATTAACTGAAAAAAAATATAGCAGCAACTCAAGCAAATACAATAATCATTCAATATATATTATACAAATTTACAATCACCAATTGAAATCATAATTACTTTCCGCTTAGCTAGAAATACTATAAATAATTTCAGATAATTTATAAGAGCCTATATATACAATTACACACATATTGATTGATTCCATTTACCACTTGTGTTCTTTGTATAGTTTAAGAATACTAATGAGAGGGGTGTTTATAATAGACTAAAATGTAATAGTATGCCACAACACATGTCATCTAAAGTGCTTCACTGAGGTTTAATAAATAATTTCATGTCTATATTTCATTTAATTCTCTAGATGTCCTGCTCGCAAATTAAACAAGCAGACATCATATAGGAGAGACATTACACGTTTCGTAGGAAAATTTAGATAATATCTGTTCCGATGGAGGCGGAAGGGTACCTAAAACGTAATATTGCACTAAAATCAAATCCTGTCAGCACCCGTTTTCATTGTTTTTTTCCGTATCACTTTTCTTTTTTGTATCAATAATTTGTACATGTTAACAGGTAATATGTTGAAACTAGTATGATTGTAAAAGCGTATTAAAAATGTACTTAACCTGCTATTATCTCAATAATATTATGTATGCCCATAAAATGACGCGTAGCTAAACACCATAGAGTAAAACTACCATCGTCGATGTTAGTGGTAATTGTATACAAATGAAGGTTCGTGCCAAATTTCAAGTCTATAGGTCAGTTCTATAACGAGGTATTATGCGGATAGTCAGATAGACAATCAGAAATGAAGTTTTCCAGCCTTACGAGTTCCATAAAGCCTTCACATTTAATTGTATGCTTTTATAAATTCACTAAAACCTGAATTTTATTCTTTTGGTTTCAGACAGAAATATTTTAAAAGCAAACCCCTTATCAGTGATTTTTGTAGAACGTTATTACTATATATCTTTGTATATTTGTTTATATTACAGGTAAATTTAATAATAAATAATATTTATAATATGTTAAAGAAATGCATGCAATGTGCTTAATTTTAACGCATCAATAGAAAACGTAACTTTAAAGCCCAAACAGAGATTGTCTGCCAACAGATCCTACCTGATTTTTAACAGATTTGTAGCTATTCGTTGGTTGCAGGACAGTGAATGCGAATAACGTGGTGGACCCCTAGGCTTCCATTCTTGACTGGCATAAATTATTGATTTTCTCTCTGGCGTTTTTGTGATATTGCTTTTTTTGTCGTAGTGACAGTTGTATTAATGTTAGTTGTATTATTAGTAGATTATATAAGTGTAGGAATAGAGCATTGTAGCCTACTATAAAATAAGTTTTACAGATGTTTAGAAAAGTCAGCATTTAATTCATTCAGGTTTTATATTAATGTTATTACAGATTGAATTATTAAAATTAGTATTTTATGAAGCACTATCTCTTTTAATTCACTGTAACATTGAAGAAAAGTCATATACCATGAGGCTACGTGTAGTGTTAGTAATAATTACTTTTATAGAGTTAGAAATAAACCTTTTATCATTTCTAAAATTGTAAGTGTACATATTAAGAATATGTTGCTTTAAAATATATCGAAACTCATATCTAGTAAGAGCCTCTACAGATTGGAACCACCAAGAGATTAGGACGTACGAGAGTCCGAAAGCCCCTAGAATTCGGGATTTGAAAACTACCATAGTTTACCAGATGACTGGACTGAGAAAGTCAGGAAACTCTCTGAGCTCTCGACATGCTAAAGATTGTGGCCTCCCAGAGACCGTCCCCTCTACCTCCCTGGGACCTCTCAGTGACCAAACCTGACAGAGATTAGACCTCCTAGAGTCTCGGAGCACCTTGAGACTAGAAGCTTTCATATTTTGTTACATGCCAAGGCCAAGAATTTTCTGTTTTTCAGAGGTCTTGACCTACTACAGGCTAAGAGCTCCTATAGGTAATTAGCTACAAAAGGTGGGAGGTCTAATATGTCCGGAAGTCCTATAAATACTTTACAATTTGATTCAAATGCCGAATGATAAAATTACAATTGTCTCAAATTTTTACAACTAGATATCTCATAAATTGTTAGTGTTCATGGATATAATTAATTAAATATTACAAAAACAAGCATTCTAACAGTAAGAAGGTTCTGGATTATATATTTAATCCTCTCTTAATTCTTAGCATCGAATTTTCGTTTTTATTGTGTACGATAAGTTTGATTAAATATATTATATATATATATAATATATATATATATAATATTATATATATAAAGTATTATATTTCTTTTTTTTAACGTGAATGGGTTCTCCTCTGTACTCATATAAGAATACTTTTGATAGGCTAATACAAATATAATATTGTATCATATGAAACAACACATATATCATTATACTCTGATAACTTGCTTTGTACACGTTTTTTTAAGTTTAGCCCTACTGGTATGTAACCTAACCTATTGAAATACATTGTTTAGCAAGGTAGGTTTATAAATATTACATGACTTGTAATCATGGATTGAAGTTAATTTCTATGGAGAAAAGTATGTATTAAATGTTATTGTGTATCGAGTGAAAGAATTTGGATTAGTGTAATTTATTAAAGTCTGTTATTCACATATCTGACAGGATAAACCTTTTTCTCCCTATCACCACTTTTTATAATGCTGAAAAAATTATAAATTAAAAATATGTATTTTAATATTCTAATTGAATGTTAGTTCTTTTGTGGAGATCAATTAGATGTAAAACTGAAACTAAATTTGATTCTCTTGACGCAAGATGGCTCTTCAAGCAAGGTAACAATATTCTAAGTTTATAACTGTCTTAGAAGTATTTTAATGCGGTTGGAATTGCAAAATATAATAATTGTTTTTGAACTCGCAACGTAGTCTTAATTGTTTTAAGTATGATGTTTCTTTTTACTTTACTTCGAAGGAGCTAATTGCTTGAGATATGTTAATGTATGTATCATATTCTTTCATTTTTGTATGTATAATAATACGTATAATGTATGTTTCAATGTATATAAATTCCATAAATGGTCCAACAATGAAAATAATACTGCGGCACTAAAATACCTTAAACCGTTAGTGGTTTATTAATAAATAAATGCTTTTACATACATTTTTGACTTACGTACATTTGTATTGGTCAGGACAACAGTACAAAAGCTACTACTGCACTAATAATATATTATACCAGTAATGCATTTATTACTAAAGTTTGTATTACTTATGAACTTATGTCAATTTTTATCTTAATAAAGAAAACAAAATCTACAATGAAGTATGAAATAAAAAGCATTTGAATAAGTGTTTCACACAAGCTGAAATGATAGCCAATTCCATATTATATAACTTTAGAACCGCTACACCATGTTCCCTGAATTAATATAGTCGAATTGTTAGATATAATTTCAATTAGGTGGATCAAGAACATACCGTTATACAACGTTTGTGTTTAAAGTTATGCATGTAACACCATAAAATAAATATATTATTATACACATATATATGTATAAAACTACACATGATTTTAGTAAAAATTATCTCTTATAACTTTGTACACTATAATTTTAATAATATTTCATTATATTTCCATTATATGGTACTCAAATAAAAGGTTTCATTATCTAAATTCTGAATTTCAAAATATTATATCGATTTAAAATCTAATTATTATTAATATGATCAATTAAGGAGTATTTGTTATATCATTTTAAATTAGAAGTACATGACGTACCTGTTTTTTTGTTTTTTTTTTTATATAACATCGTATGAAAAGATACAGGGAATTGCAAGTTGTCTGTAAAACTTGATATGAGTTCTTTGACACTACCTGTTGTATCGTCTTTTGTTGATTAAATTTCTTATCAATGCTTAAATAATAGAAATGTACACAACCAGTATATAAAATTATGTTTCATGTGTACGGATGGCTATGCTACATGTTTATTATTATATGTCACACTTTTTAAGGTTTTATTGGTGTTGAGTTTGCTTACACATTATTATTTATCCTGAAGTTTTCTCGTTTCCGTCATAGTAACCAATATGATTAATGAGATAAATCGCACTATGGACCTTTTTATGTAACAGCCAGATACGTAAAAATAATGGGTTAGTTTTTTACAAAAGTTTATTTCAAACTAGTTTTATACAATTACAGTCGAGTTTTACACATATCTCAAATCAATGTATTCTAATGATAGGTTGTTCTTTACAACGCAATTCGAACTATTAGTTTTGGAAAGTACAAAAATAACATCCTATTTATAAAAGTATACGATAATTACGATATGCCATATTAGTTATTGTATGAAAAGAATAAGAAAAACTTATACCATTTGTAGAAGGAAATATCACAACGATGCTCTAGTAAAAGGCCGAACACACTTCACGAGCTTTCCTGGCGGCTGTGAGACACGAACAAAGGCAGGCACCTCTAATATTCCTGGGCTGGAGTCTACCATTCCTTACTGCTCAGATTAGATCGATTTATCTTCAGTCACATCTGGCGTCACGTTATAAAATAAAGCTTTATTATAGTATTTCTTAGACTTGTATTAGCCTTTAATACACATAGGATTTGTTACTATTTGTTGAACAGCACTAAACAAGTACTATATAGCGTAACAGTAGTTTTTAAAATGCCATTTTTTCAACAAATTTTTATTATAAATAAATTTAATATATCAAAGCAATTTTGAATCAAAATTCGAATAAGGTTTTTGCTATGCTATCTACTTAAAGTTACAATAACCACGTTAACTGAGAATTAAATATATTTTAGTTCAACGTTCAACATAATGTATAACATGATTTAATCATGTTTTATATATTATTCCTGTAAAACATGTTTTATTTTCCAATATATTCCAAATATATATGAGTGCTAAAACGAGCTACTACTTATGTCGAATTTATATCTACTTAAGTAATTTATACTTTTTTATTTGTACTTTTGTATTTATATTTATTTATTTATTGTTTTTGTTTATTTATATACTTTTATTTGTGTTTTGTCTGCATTTATATGTAATGTAATTGTATATGTATATGTAATTTTAAGGTTCTGCGGACACAAATCGGACTCAAACTAGTTTTAAAAATCTTAAAAATAGTATAAATCTTCTCATTAATATCTTTAACGGTATTAAGTGATGCAGTGCTCTATAATATTACATTTAAAATCAAGGGAAAAATGCATATTTTCTATGTAAATGTACTAGAAAAATCAACGAAATTATAATTGGTTACATGCTAATCTGCCTATATAAACTTCATGTAATGTTTTTTGAGTAACCAAACCGAAACTCTGGTTCATGTATGACCTACGGAGAACAATCAATGTTAACTCTTATTAAACATCGTAATTGTTTTGTGTATGTTACGTTTGTCCTATATTTTGGCCTGGTATGTTATATCTCTTTTAAATTCAGCAGATTAATTAAAAATCAGCAGTAAAGTTTAACTTTATTTTAGATTTATTCATTGTTTGGTATCCATTTTTCTTTTTTAAGGTAATATACAAAATCAAACGTGGTAATATCACGATTTATTTATGAAACCAAGAATGACACATTTAGTTTACTGTATATTATGGTAAACATATTATAATATTAACAAACCTAAGAGTTGCTGTCAGTTATTTAACTGAAATAAAACATAAGTATCAGTTGATTTTCTGACTAAGTGTTCGTCCCTCTGCCTTTTTTGCTCCATATAAATGTAGCTTTCAAAAGGGTCGTAAATTTTTAGGTTCATAGAAAGTTTTCATGAGAGGTTTAATCATGCGATGAACGTAATGATATATTTTTTGGTGTAATTGAGACAATAATAAGGTTTTATGTTCTATATACATTAAATTACAAATATTTGTTTAACATTTACATATTATTTAACATATTGTTTAAAATAAGTATAATTCTGATCATGTACCGTTGAGTAAAATGTTTGCGATAATTCCCCCATTGCTAGGACTGTTTCTTGAAATAAAGCAAGGTCTAGTGTCGATCTGCAGATATTTATAGTGTCGGAACCGAACTAAACCGCTTCTCTTTTATTTAAATCCTGTTGATCAGGTGTGGGGGCGATCATATCGCCAATCCCTACCTCCCTCCCCTCAACCACCTCTCTCCTGAGCCAAACTAATGAACTTCTTCAGTGTACGTTAGACCAATGAGTTTTAGTAACCACCAGTAAATTATTTTTATGTGTGCGACACGTTCAATTTTTATTCAAACTGTTTTTAACTTCAAGTCACTGTCTAATTTCATAAAAAGCCTTATTTAAAAATTTGAATATTTGTTTTAAAAGAGACTATTCCTAACATTTTGAGGTTCTGGAGAATTTTAAAATCAGTAGGATGGTCCGGTTTAGTGTAGGTAATGTATAACGTAACTGTTTGGTTTAAAACGATTTTCGGAGTATTTGTTTTCTATTTAGTTCATTGTCTTTTTTAAGTTTGAATTCTTGAGAAATGTTAAATATTTTTATTTTTCGGATGTACTTATATATTTAGATATTTGTTGCAAAATTCATAAATATTAATTTTTTTTTTATTTTATAGTAATATAAACTTATAAGTAACATTAAAAAGTACTGTGTGATTTAGGTAAATGCTTGTAAATAAAATTTAAAGTTATTTTTCAAAGAATTTTTAGTTAATATTATTAAAACAAGACATTTAAATATTTGAAAATAAATATACCTGTTATACAGGTTTTTTGTGTGTCAATAGATTTAGTTTTAAAAACTAAAAGAATTTTAAAATCTTTGTTAGATACTACCTTTGGGTTGGACAACGTCTGTTTGTAGAATAAATCAACGTGTTCGCAAGTAAATTTAATTTTAATTTGACTTCTCCTTTGAGTTTACACTTAAATAAAATTCAATTAATTTGCAATGTAGTAATTTAAAAATATAAATTACGATATTTTGAATAATAATTTTTATAGAGATGGTTTACTTTTGATCAGATACGTATATGGTATATAGATTAAACCTATTACTTTTCTATGGATACGTAAAATCAATCAAATTCAGAACACGATCTGAAACTCATGTAATAAATTACGGCACTTGTAATCGGATTGAAAGCTATTCCGATCGCTGTCAGTCTGAAATATTGAGATGTTGTAAATTGTCATCGAGTAGAGAAATATACCGATATTTGAGTTCATTTTCAGAAGCTGAATTGTGTGGAAGATGACAGTTGGTTATAAATCTAAGAGGGACTGTTCTATATCTAAAGTCAAGGTTTTCAGTTGACTCCATCACTTTTTGTTTATTCCACTGTAATGTTATTAATATTTAACAACATATTTCCAATCTTACAATAATAGTTTTATGACAATGTCAAGTATTAGTGTCTTTAACGGTCAGAAGATTATAATACTGACAATAGTAGCTAATAGAATTAATAGCTAGGAGGTTCCCCGTGCTTAATGCTCGGTTAGCGTCAGTAGACGCTTTTTCACCATCGTAAGTGAAGAAAACGGTGCTTTATTTCACTTGACATAAACCGGGCCTACTCAAGATAGCCTAGGACATTTACCTGCCGTATTGTAATAATGCATGGCCATCCATCAGAATGGGCGAATTTAATTTCCTAATGTCAAAATAACGACACCATTATATTTGTAGTAACTTAGAATTTTAGTGAGTAAATTATTTTCAAAATGTATACACATAAATCTCTACACCTTTGATTCTGACTAATAGTGTATTTTAAGTCACAGAAAAATAATCAACATTTGAATCTAAATGCTGGTACAAAAATACCACAGACACGGAACAATGTACCCAACGTTTATTTCTATCCTAATGACATTTTTACACAAGAATTAAACTTATAGCTTTGTTTCGTGTTAAATTGTATGAAATATTAAAACAGATTATATAAAAAATATGACGATTTATACTTAAAATTACCGTATTGAACTATAAACTAAATTTAATACTTATTGAATTCTTATACTAGTTGCTATATACATTACTCAAAACATGAATCTCTCATTGTGAAAGTTCAATGACCCTAAGAACTCAATGTGGGGTATTGGATGAATACAACTAACTGCACGTGGTGTGGTGAACCACATCGGGCAAGCTGCTGTCGCTGCGTCTGGCTTATAGTTCACATGCTCCATGCGTAATTATTGAATATGGCTTATATATATATATATATATATATAATATTCATTATATATATTATAGGCAAATATAATAGAAAATTAATCGTAAACTATGACGATTATGTATTTATAGACGTATTGCTTGTAACATATTGATAATTATATATATTAAAGATACTTGTTATAATTTATGTTATCTCTAGATGGTTGTAATAAGGGGAATTCGTTGTTTTTTTACAATCCAGAGAATAGGTTAGATAAAATTTAAAGCTATGTTTGTTTATATTCTTATTTCGAAATATTGTTGATTATTTACTACTACTTGAAATTTATTGTAGATTCGAGTTGCTGTTATATATATAGGCTCTAGACTGTTGTAATAAGAGGTCTACAGTATTAGGATAAGTGTAGATTGTACTCCCATGATAGGCAGTCTTCCATAAATTATTACTTCGAAAAATAATGATACCCCTTGGTTCTTTACTGCTGTAAAGAAAATATATGTTTTAGGTATTGTTATTTAGATATTCATCTATTAACATTCTGAGTAATCATATCCACAGGGTTTTTCTTATTCAATTCCAATCAAATTTTTCAAACGAGAGTAAATTGTACTTCCGTAGGTATTCTGACCCCGTATCCTTGCAGACATATATTTTCAACCTACTGGACTTGCTTATTTAAAATTCAGATTCTTCAAAAATTTAAATTTGGTTTGGATGATCGCTATTATCAAACGACAATGAACGGCACGATATGCGTTGCGTATTTAACTATCTGAGCCAACTCCGAATATAAAGTTTTAATTACTACTGAGAACCCTGACTGGTAAATATTCCATTTGCATTGCATTGATGAAAAATCCACCCCTCCCGTAAAATATATTTTCAATGTCCATTACACGTAGGTTTTAAAATCATTAGACTGAAACTGTGTGATATTTGTACAAATAGGCCTATCATCATGATTCACTATGCGCTTATTACAATACATATTGTATTTTTTCAAATTTAAATTCGTATATAAATTGTTTTGTTTCTAAACCATAATTTGTATCCTGCAGTAAACATTACAATGTAACCTGACCATTTATGTTAAGTTGTAAAAAAAAGTTTTATCCACGTACATTGGTAATTGTTTTATATATGTTGTCTGTAAAATATTCATTAGTTATTTTATTCTTAAGAGACTTATTTGTAAATTAAGACAATGCAGTGTTTTAAAGTAGATTGCTGTAATTTAACATACAACCAAAGTAAACTGTTTCTAACTAAGTTTGAGTAAAGTTCACATCGGACAATGAAATGTTCCGAAAGTATCTTAACTCAGAACATGTAGCCTTAGGCGTATCGGAAATGTCTACTCACAATTTGAACAATCGAGAACTTAGTAAAGATAACTTAAAGTGGCTCTTAAACCAATTTTTTTTTTATATTGGTATTCCATTAAAATAACTTATCGGGGACATTTTGTTAAAATATGTTTATTACAAAATATCAACTGCAAGAACTGAAATTATTGTAAATCAAGTAGTAGGATATCAATCTTTACATTTGTATTTAGGTCAGTTCTATAAATTAATAAATTAGGTAAATTTTTTTAAGACACGTATTGTGGATACCTATGAAGAATAATTAACTAAGAAATGGAAATAATATAAAATTAAATTATAGCAATATATATGATAACAACATATGATAAAAATGGTTATTGATAGTCGACAGTCGTCCATTTCCATTATTATACCCAAACTTAATGTTTAGCAAACCTATTTGTCTACACCTTATATTTATCGAGCAATAAAATTTTTAGTAACATATTTTTCAATGTTATTTCTATAAAACACACGTGTATATACACGTTTAATTTAGAAAATTAAATTTGGACTAAATATGAAAATACCCGCACTATTGTAATTGTTACCACGCAGCAGGTTTTGCTCATGCGGCTGAATTAATGATCAGAATACTCTACACATATGCCTATAAAAAATTTATAGTCTACGACCGATGGTGGTATTTTAACTTTAGCATTTGATTATTTATGGTCTTTGGCTTGAAAGGTCACCAACTAAGGCTCTATATTTAAAAACATTTTACTGCGTTAATGATTTTATTTAACAATCTGTTTGTTCGTTGTCAGAGAATTTTGATTTCATTTAAAGTTGATTTCTATATAATTTCAAACTTTAGTGCACTACTTCCAAAATGCTTTGTATCAAATATTGGCCTGACTCAGTTATCCTTGGGAGTGGAAGAATAATCGTATAAGAATATAATAAACAGGAAAATTATGTTTATTCGTGACGGATTATGATCAGTATTGAGGCAATTATATTACCTACTAAATTCCCATTTTTATATAGTTTCTTTGCGAACTCGAATCACAAATGTTTGACAGACCACTTGATATATAGTATGGTTTAAACAAAATAGTCATTCATAGAAGAACCTAAAGTCAACAACCGTTACGGAAATTTTAATTTCCTTCATCTAACAATGATTTGACCCCCAGTATTCTTGCCGGTGTTATTGAATCCAAAAAATAAATAAATAAAAAAAAATATATATATATATATATATATATATATATATATATATATATATCTTATATATAAAAATCTTGAGTCACGATGTATGTTGCCAATAAACTCCAAAACGACTGAACCAATTTCAATCAAATTTCACATGTATCAGTAATTTAGTCTAACTTAGAAGATAGGATAGTTATTATCTGAATTATTCGCTTATGTCGTGAATATAAACGAATAAAATGAAGAAAAGTTTTCAAAGCGCCTGCACATTATAACCTGCAATTACGAGATAGATACGTATATTAAACAGTTGAAACACTATTTGAAGGCGCTAAGTTATGATGTATAATTGTCTAAACTAAATTTTTGGTTGAACTTAAAGGTTGAGTGGTAGATCACTTTGTAATAAAATACATTATGCATGTACAATACATTTTTGACATATTTTCTTGATCGTGACATCAAGGTAAAATCTACATCGGGGTTGGAAATATAATTTACTTCAACCAGAAATGCTCATACGCGGGCAAAACTTACGAAAAGCGTGCGAAGCCGCGGGAAACAGCTAGTAGTTATATATATATGTATAGTTACAATGCAGAGCGTGTACCAAATTTTAAAATTTTATGTTTAATCAAAGAAAGAGATTTTCACCGTGTTCAGCCTCACTAAATTTACTTAGTTACAGTCTAAAAGCATCTCTATATTTCTCCACTTATTTAAAGTATTTGACTGTGTAAACCATGGAACAATGCTATACTATTTAACAACATGTGATGTTTGTGGCCTGCCTCAAGAATATCTTTTCTTAGCCTACATCAGGAATAGAAGCTGTCCAGGAATAGTGTGTCCAGATTTCGAGTGCACTGTCAGGAAACGTCCAAATGACGTGGGTGTCCCACAGGGATCTATATTTGGACGAATCCTATTCTTTGCGTACCTTAACAGGTTGAAGTCATCGATCCTGGCGGATAAAAATGGTCAATATGATTGCTGATGATACAAATCTTTGAATTAGAGCCAAACAAAACACATTCTAGAAATCAATGAATTTGTTGACATGAATGTATGTGAAATGGATGAATTTTCTTACTTAAACGTATATTGAAATATAATTTCAATAAACATTGAATCGCAAAAAGTGTTTGCTCCGCCGGGACTCGAACCCGGATCTCTAACTTGCCGGGTGAATGTGCTACCATTACACCACAGAGATATATTATAATAAACACATAAATTAGAATTTTTGTTCCAAACAAAGTTATATTATATAAAAATGTAAAGGTTAGGGACAATAATTTTGAGAACTATTAATTGTAACATCGTAAGGGCACACTATTTCCTACAAAGGTTCCGTAGTACAATCTCACTTTAGTACATTTTATTTTATTCTTTGAAATCTTCATATTACTAAAATAATGAGGTCGGGGAATATATGAAACAAAATCTTTGTTGGTAAATAATTATTACATGTGTTTTTCGAAGTATAAAATTTAAACCGTAAATTATTCATAAGAAAGAGTTATGTTCAGAACACAAGTGAATGTCTGTGATAAAAGCCACATTTATGACACACTTGCAGCTTACGTGTGATCCCGCAGATTCAGTGCAGACATTTCCTGCAAACATATATTTTATACTGTCTAAGATATGTTTCTGGAAGTACTCGTTATACAAAATATACATTATACATATGGCTTTCAATTTATTTTTTGCAGGTAATTAAATGAAACAAACGACTATTTATATGTTTTTCGTTTATTGCAGAGTTCCTTAAACAAGCATTAGAAATGTAATTACGTAAGAATTTTTCTATATTAACATTTACTATAAATTTAACATATTATATATACAGCTTAAGAATTAGTGTAAAATGAAACATACATAGTGAGATATATATATATATATATATATATATATATATATATATATATAAATGTATGGAATATTAATAAAATAACTTAAACTATATTATAAAATAATTAATACCAAGTACCATATAATTATGTTAAACCGGAGACTTAACATAACTGTAGATTTTTATATGCCATTCCAATCAAATTTATTTAAAATCTTTGTTTTTTATACTTTATATATAAGAATTATATTATATTTTCAAACTTAATCATTTATGGTAAGAATCACGTAGCATCGCAAAATATGCTTAATTAATATTTTTACCTATCTAAACAGAACCCCACTAGTACACGGTTTATTTGCATTGGGTTTTGGGAAATACTACTGTGCATATATAGATGTACGATGTATTTTCAAAGGTTTTGTTTTACAGGATTGAAGGATTTATACAGCCAACAGGGGGAGATACCAGGACCGTAAATCTAAAACGTGGACGTTATTTACTCGGTGCTTTCCGCTATTAGTAGCCACTTCTCTACAAGTATCTTGTAAATATGTCTAAATAGGTTGCTTTTTAACATAACAAACTATTTGAAATATTGAGAACTAACCAATTATTCTCGTTGATAATAATAACGAAAATATGTAAGTAGTTCACTGGCAACATGAAACTGGCAACTGGCATTATATTAAGAAAGCAATAAATAATTGATCGTAATTGATCCATCATAATTATAATTTTACAATTTAACTAGCTTATTATTCGATTTTAACCTAATTGTTGAAAAGTGCCAAATGTTATTTACTCAACGATTTGAAACCAAAAATAAACTACATGTACTGTTTGTATCGTACATGTATTAGTTCATAGATATGTCAGGACCTACGAAAAAGTTACATCCCATAAAGAAATAACTTTTCGAAAACCATCGATAATGTAGGTAGAGGGGAAGTCGGTCGGTAATTATTACAGTTTATCCTACTTCCCAATCTATTAAAAAAACTAATATTCTTGAAAGAAAATTTTATTAAATAATGTAACTGGAATGTAACAAGGTCAATAACTAAATTTCAGAGTTTGGATGTGGTTTTATCCCAACTAGATGCCTTCGTATATAGGGTAAGATCGCACTCTTGCTGACTTGACACCTGACGTAAAACTTAGTGATAACTGGTAATAATGAATGTGTATTGTTTCCTAAAGATAACAAAAACATATTGAATTAACAAAAAATTTATTACCGGTATAAGTACGCAATGGTATTACCATGGTGTATTATTATACTTTTGTACGTTATTATACAATAGGGCTAAAGTAAAGAGTTTAAAATATTTTCTAACTTTGACTAGCAACCGCATAGAAAGGTTTACATTTAAATTACATTTACATTTAGGACTGCTTCTGAGATAGTTCTCGAGGGTATTATGCAATATATTACAGCAATAATCAAAATTTTTTAACTTGTTTTGGGTTTATTATTATGTCTTTTTATCTAGTATCTATTGAATATGTATCATTAACGGTACGATAAAAATTAGACACTAATTTCAGTTTATGAGTTCTGTAGAATCATCAGTAAAGTTTGTAATCTGACAATATAGTTCCGATAAAATTAACGAAAGGCGTTACTTAGCATTTGAGATGCAATTAATCCATAACCGAGAAAAATTATTTTATAAACTCGTGGACCTACTACAGTCCCACTCATAATACACTTATTCTCGTTGTTACTCGTGTTTGAAAGCTACAGATTTAGGGATTTTGGTAGACTGCGAAGAAAATTAAAGCTCAACGACAAATTTATTGAATTAAAAGAGTAAATCAAATACAATATATCTAAGGAAAATCTATGTTGTGCATTCCTATCCGCGGTATCAAAATGTATTGAACAAACTGCTATTAAATATATTTAGGATATACCATCAGTATGTTTACTAAAGGTATTTGAAATGAGACATTTAAATGTATAAAAAATAATAATTTTATTTTAAAGATTAATACAGCAGTATCGACATACATTCCTGGATGTGCAGCCTGAAATAAATTGAATACTGATGAATACAAAAGTAAAACTATTAACATTAAATCCAAATAAGACCAATGTATTATGTGCTTATATGGTGAACGACACAATTTTAAACTATCACATTATTTCATTACAGTTTTGATATTTAGTAATGTTTTCTTTACCCTTACTGTTTACGCACTCCCCAACAAAAATGTAAAAACTAAATCATTTCTTTTTATAATTCTATTTTATATCTTGGACTCAAACAAATAGAGTACATTTGTAATACTTTTAAAAGTCTAAAAGACATTTATAGTAATCATCGAACGATTGAATAGGCAAACGTACGATTTGTAAATGTACTGTCGTCTCCTCAATATTTTAAGCCACTGAAGGAGAACATTATAAGATCGTAAAGTAGTACAAACATTTTAATTATAATAATGCTCTAATATATGTACCCAACTACAGTTCTTTAAATGCTGTATTATCTACAATATAATTTTTTAATTATGGATAAACATTAAATCACAAAAAGTTCTTGCTATAGCAGTAAGCGAACCCTGGTGTCTCACTTGCAGGGAAGGGCTCTTTACCAATACACCACGGAGCCCTTTTTTTTAGAATAAATTGTTGAACCAAAGTGTAATACAAGACGAAAGTATAGACAAATAATAATATTTTATCTAAATAGAAAAAAATATTAAAAACATACTATATTCCTTTAGAAATGAGTAATGCTATAAACGAATTAAAAACAATCTAATTTAGTGTTGTTTAATACATTGGATGAAAAACAATAATGTAATGTATTAATATATAAACAGTATAAACTTATATTTAAAACTGTATCTTTATACAAGTAACAAATAATATAATATAATGGATAAAACAAGTAACCTGTAGTTGAAGCAGCCAAGTTTAAGCTTTTCTGAGATCCATGAGATGAGTTCACAAATAATGCTCTCAGACTCCATGAAATGCACTTGGATGCTCCTCAACGCAGTACAAATAAATCCCACTGAGCCATCAGGATTGTAGCAACTTTACCGAACATTGAAAGCCTGTAAAACCTCTCCCTTACCTTAGCTTACCTAGGTTCAATGTTTCGAGAACATATGATTTATAGGTCTAACTCGTGTATAGGCCTTAATGAGTGTGTGATATATCTGCGTCAGTGTTATATATGTTTTAACTATATCTCAGTTATTGCATAAATCATTTCAGTTTCTTGATCAAAGTACTGAATAATTTAAAGGTTAAAACAGTCCTTACATACTGTCTAAACAATGGTGTACCGTATTCATAATGAATGAGAATGGAGAGTAATGTAAATTTAATTACAGTTTAATATCTGAATTTAACTTGAATTTACAATAAAATTAACTTTAAAGAACATGGATTGTAATACCCCTAAACGTTTTATAAAACCAAATATAGCTTTACAATTTTACAATTGTTCTTCAAACAAAATTCATTTACATGCACGGAAATTTAATAAAGTGCCTTCATGTTTTCCACTACAACAATTCTTCTTGTAATAAGGTTGAACTAAAGTTTTTAAAAATTATTTAGATATTATTTTTAAATCGCCCATTATAACTGTATTTACTATTTATTTTCTTTGAAGATGTTGAATATTAGAATTACAATTGCTTGAAAACAAACAATAGTTACGTTTATACATTTTAAAAATATAACACAGGTCCTTTTTGATAACACAAGTGTTATATACCACGAATTAGAAGACTCAGTTGTTGCACACTGATGCTGTAATCGTTCAAAGCTTTTCACCAATGTCATTTCAAATAAAAATTCTGTTTAAAAGATTTTACTGTACAAGTAACTTTCTAAGACAATTTTTCAAATAATTACTCGGAACGTATCTTCGAAACAAACGGTTGAACTGAAAACTTCTTACTTCTTAATCCAAAATTTTTCCACACTCTTAATTTACCTGGAAAGTTGCTTGTGCAGTACAAGTCAAAATATTAATATACAATTATGTAATGGAATCAGATAGTGTATTGCAATTGATCACAATTGGAGAAGCGGCTAAAGCGAGTCGCGCAGTTTATAGAAATTCATAGAAGACTGAAAATTTATACTTTTTAACGTATCAAAAAGTAAATCTCTTTTATGACGTTAAAAGCATAACGCACCGAAACTCTAAATTGTTCTTCACACTTTCAAATTGCTTGTTTTTAACATGCTATTGGTATGATACAGATTACATCGTTTTAGTGAGAGGGCTGCTATGTGGCTTCCATCGTACTTATCACTTAGGATGTAAGAGGTTGAATGTAATGAAACATTTTTTTCAGACCGATTATCTGTGTTTATAATATCACAAAGTGTTACAATAAATAATTTTCACCTCTGGAGGCAAAGATTTGACTGTGTTTTGTTTATATTGGTTGGATCTTTATAAGTCATTAACTTATTCCTCCCGTACAAGTGCCGGTTAATAACATCACAAAGTGTTACAATAAATAATTATCACCTCTGGAGGCAAAGATTTGACTGTGTTTTGTTTATAGTGGTTGGATCTTTATAAGTCATTAACTCATTCCTCCCGTACAAGTTCCAGTTAATAATATCACAAAGTTTTAAAATAAATAATTTTCATCTCTGGAGGCAAAGATTTCACTTTGTTTTGTTTACAGTAATTTATATATGGGTACTTACTTAATACTGACTTGAATAATATATATTATAGTCATGTAAACCCCTTATTGGTTGCTACGCAAATAATAATTTATTATCTTAAAATAAGTCAAATAAAAATATCCGCTAATACTATAATACAAGGTTTTCAGGAGTTTCTTGGGAGAAAGCAAAAATATATAGAGATGGACTAAAAACGGTTTAACGTAAAACGACTTCTTCCAACAATATACAACACATTTTATTACATAAAATATCGGGATATACTGTATAATACTATATAATACCAGTGTTTCTACTCTTCATAGATCCAACACATCATGTTGCATATACAAGTAAATATACTGAAATATCAGAAATAACAAGATGAAATGCCAAAGAATTTTGTTCTAAAGTTGTCATGATAACAAAAGCAATATCGGAGAGAGGGCTTGAATTTACAACGTCAGTTTTAATTTATATTCAGTTTTAACTGTGAGGAACCAATTAAACATTACGAACTTTAGAAGCTATAAAAGTAAATGTCATCCGACTTTTAAACTTATTCACGCAAAGTAATTCCGAGGCGTCTTTTAATCTCTTAGTTAAGGACTGTATGTTGGTATTAGCCAATGAATAAGGATATTAGAATAGAAGTTTGCTCTACCTGATTTTATAGTAACGCAATTTGTTTTTCAAGGATAAGTACTTTTATTTGGACAGTTTCACTTTCTATTTGTACTATTCTTATTGTATTATCCCCCCCCCCCCACCCCCCCCCCCCCCCACCCCCCCCCCCCCCCACCCCCCCCCCCCCCCACCCCCCCCCCCCCCCACCCCCCCCCCCCCCCACCCCCCATTTCTGCATTTCATATAACAATACACACTCATACATACAGTTTCACAGTTACGCCTCTTTCATACTTCGCCAATGCAACCCACTTAGTACAACGGAGTCAGTTTTCTAATTGGGCGGTCTCCCCAGTCGAATGCCAAAAACTCACCCTGCATTATAGAATGCTTGTGACACCAAGAAGCGTTTAAGGCGAAGTCTTTAACGCCTTGGGCGTTGGAGTATCTTTAATTGAATTGGGCAGTCTGTTGAGAAAATGAACACTCCGCCTGCGAGGGCAGGCGTTCATAAACCACCGTTCTGTGTCCTCCCAGTTCGGTAGTTTGCTCTACCACGTGTCTCATACATGTGTATGTCTTGGCCTCTGGTTAAGGCGCATTTACTCACACAACAAAACAAAGTTGTTTTCCAAAATGTAGAGGCACGGCAGAGTCAACAGCTGCAATTTCTTGAAGGATTCCCTGCACGACTCTCTAAATTTGATTTTGGCGATTATTCGAATTGCTTTTTTTTGGAGTCTGAATGCTCTTTGAAACTGTGGTGTTTGCGCAAGCTCCCCAAAGGACCACTCCGTAGGCCAGATGGGGGTAAATCAGTCCATAATACGCCGTAATCAGTACCTGACTCGGGCAGTATTTGTGCTAAAGATCTCAGAACAAAAATACCTGAGCAGACTTTGGCGCAAACATAGTCAATATGCTCATTCCAAGTCAGCCCTTGGTCAAGGTGCATTCCTAGGAATTTTGAAGAGCTGACTTCTTCCAGTGTGGAGTCATCTAACAAAATAGCAGGCCCACACTGGTTGCCCGCAGTGCGCAAGGCTATATTCAAAAACGTTTGGTTTTTGAAGGGTTTGTTGTAAGATTAAGGCTGTGGAAGTATTGGACACAGTTGTTGACGTCAACAAAAGCCTGTTGTTCCAAAACATTCACTTGATATTGCAATTGAAAAAGAGAGTCGTATCATCGGCAAACTGCACTAATTTTTGCATGCAGAAGCGATGATTTTTACATCGTTGACGTAAAGCAGGAAAAGCACAGGACTGAGGATGGATCCCTGAGGGACTCCGTAACTCAGTTCTATTTTTTTGGACGACTTACTAGATAATCTGGACAACCTGGGATCTGTGAGTTAGAAACGAGCTAAGCCATTTAAGAGGCAAACCTCGAATACCGTGAGACTCAAGTTTGTCAAGCAGTGTACCGTGGTCAACGCAGTCCGAATGCTTTGGACAGTTCTAAGAACACACCCATTGTGTGGTTACGACATTCAATCCCCTCCTACAATCATATCGACAAGACTCACGACTGCGTCTGTTGTCGATTTTGCTCTTCCTGAATCCAAATTGTTTCACTGGAGAGCTGATTGTGTTTCGTTCCAAAAACTGAAGCATTCTTATAAGAAAAAGCTTTTCAAAAATTTTGCTCAGAACTGGCAAGATTGAGACAGGCCGATAATTGGTGATTGAAGCTGGGTCGTCTTTCTTGAAAATTGGGACAACTTTAGCAATTTTCAGGAGAGAGGGGAACACTCCTGTTTGGAATGAATAGTTTTTACCAATTGAGTTAAATTCGAATGTTGTGATAGTATTCGAATAGCTAGCCAAACCTGTAGACAGTAATAACATTATTCCAGCCACTCGAGTGTAGTTCAGGTCAACCATGAGATATTGTGCGAATAGCCAGCCAGACCTGTCTACAGTAAATAACATTATTCCAGCCACTCAAGTATAGTTCTAATCAATCTTAAGATATTTTGACGAGTAGACATTCAGACCTCTAGACATTAATAACATTATTCCAGCCATTCTAGTGAAGTCCTATCCAATCTTAAGATATTGTGCGATTAGACAGTCAGACCTGTAGACATTAATAAACACTATTCCAGCCACTCTAGTGAATTCCTATCCAATCTTAAGATATTGTGCGATTAGACAGTCAGACCTGTAGACAGTAATAACATTATTCCAGTCACTCGAGTGTAGTTTCAGTTCAATCTTAATATATTGTGCGATTAGACAGCCAGACCTGTAAACAGTAATAACATTATTCCAGTCACTCGAGTGTAGTTCAGTTCAATCTTAGGATATTTTGCAAGTAGACAGTCAGACTTCAAGACATTAACAACACTATTCCAGCCACTCGAGTGAAGTCCTATCCAATTTTAAGATATTGTGCGAATAGACAATCAGACCTGTAGACATTATACCATTATTCCAGCCACTCGAATTTAGTTCAGTTCAACCTTGAGATAGTGTTCGAATAGACAGCCAGACCTGTAGACAGTAATAACATTATTCCAGCCATTCGAGTGTAGTTCAGGTCAACCATGAGATATTGTGCGAATAGCCAGCCAGACCTGTAGACAGTAAGAACATTATTCCAGCCACTTAAATGTAGTTCAGTTCAAACTTAAAATGTTGTGCGATTAGACGGTCAGACCTGTAGACAGTAATAACATTATTCCAGCCACTCGAGTGTAGTTCAGTTCAACCTTTAGATATTGTTTAGGGAGAGAAGCCAGACCTGTAGACAGTAATAACATTATTCCAGCCACTCAAGTATAGTCCTGTTTAATCTTAAGATATTTTGTGAGTGGACAGTCAGACCTCTAGACATTAATAACATTATTCCAGCCATTCGAGTGTAAGTTCAGGTCAACCATGAGATATTGTTCGAATAGACAGCCAGACCTGTACACAGTAATAACATTATTCCATTCACTCGAATGTAGTTCAGGTAACCATGAGATATTGAGCGAATAGCCAGCCAGACCTGTAGACAGTAATAACAATATTCCAGCCACTCGATTGTAGTTCAATTCAAACCTTTAGATATTGTGCAGGGAGAGAAGCCAGACCTGTAGACAGTAATAACATTATTCCAGCCACTCGAGTGTAGTTCAGTTCAACCTTGAGATATTGTGCGGAGAGACAGCCACACCTGTAGACAGTAATAACATTATTCCAGTCACTCAAGTGTAGTTCAGTTCAATCTTAAGATATTTTGCGAGTAGACAGTCAGACCTCTAGACAATAATAACATTATTCCAGCCACTCTAGTGAAGTTCCTATTTAATCTTAAGATATTGTGCGATTAGACAGTCAGACCTGTAGACATTAATAACACTGTTCCAGCCATTCTAGTGAATTCCTATCCAGTCTTAAGATATTTTGCGAGTAGACAGTCAGAATTTAAGACATTAACAACACTATTCCAGCCACTCGAGTGAAGTCCTATCCAATCTTAAGATATTGTGCGAATAGACAATCAGACCTGTAGACAGTATACAATTATTCCAGCCACTCGAATGTAGTTCATTTCAACCTTGAGATAGTGTTCGAATAGTCAGCTAGACCTGTAGACAGTAATAACATTATTCCAGCCACTCGAGTGTAGTTTCAGGTCAACCATGAAATATTGTGCGAGTAGCCAGCCAGACCTCTAGACAGTAATAACATTAATCCAGCCACTCGATTGTAGTTTCAGGTCAACCATTAGATATTGTGCGAATATCCAGCCAGACCTGTAAACAGTAATAACATTATTCCAGCCACTCGAGAGTAGTTCAGGTCAACCATGAGATATTGTGCGAATAGCCAGCCAGACCTATAGACAGTAATAACATTAATCCTGCCACTCGAAAGTAGTTCAGGTAACCATGAGATATTGTGCGAATAGCCAGCCAGACCTGTAGACAGTAATAACATTATTCCAGCCACTCGAATGTAGTTCAGTTCAACCTTAAGATATTGTGCAGGGAGAGACGGTCAGACCTGTAGACAGTAATAACATTATTCCAGCCACTCGAGTGTAGTTTCAATTCAACCTTTAGATATTGTGCAGGGAGAGAAGCCAGATCTGTAGACAGTAATAACATTATTCCAGCCACTCGAGTGTAGTTCAGTTCAACCTTGAGATATTGTGCGGAGAGACAGCCACACCTGTAGACAGTAATAACATTATTCCAGTCACTCAAGTGTAGTTCAGTTCAATCTTAAGATATTTTGCGAGTAGACAGTCAGACCTCTAGACATTAATAACATTATTCCAGCCACTCTAGTGAAGTCCTATTTAATCTTAAGATATTGTGCGATTAGACAGTCAGACTTGTAGACATTAATAACACTGTTCCAGCCACTCTAGTGAATTCCTATCCAGTCTTAAGATATTTTGCGAGTAGACAGTCAGACCTGTAGACAGTAATAACATTATTCCAGTCACTCGAGTGTAGTTCAGTTCAATCTTAATATATTGTGCGATTAGACAGCCAGACCTGTAAACAGTAATAACATTATTCCAGTCACTCGAGTGTAGTTCAGTTCAATCTTGAGTATATTTTTCAAGTAGACAGTCAGACTTCAAGACATTAACAACACTATTCCAGCCACTCGAGTGAAGTCCTATCCAATTTTAAGATATTGTGCGAATAGACAATCAGACCTGTAGACAGTATACCATTATTCCAGCCACTCGAATTTAGTTCAGTTCAACCTTGAGATAGTGTTCGAATAGACTGCCAAACCTGTAGACAGTAATAACATTATTCCAGCCATTCGAGTGTAGTTCAGGTCAACCATGAGATATTGTGCGAATAGCCAGCCAGACCTCTAGACAGTAATAACATTATTCCAGCCACTCGAGTGTAGTTCAGGTCCACCATGAGATATTGTGCGAATAGCCAGCCAGACCTGTAGACAGTAAAAACATTATTCCAGCCACTCGAATGTAGTTCAGGTCAACCATGAGATATTGTGCGAATAGCCAGCCAGACCTGTAGACAGTAAGAACATTATTCCAGCCACTTAAATGTAGTTCAGTTTCAAACTTAAAATGTTGTGCGATTAGACGGTCAGACCTGTAGACAGTAATAACATTATTCCAGCCACTCGAGTGTAGTTCAGTTCAACCTTTAGATATTGTGCAGGGAGAGAAGCCAGACCTGTAGACAGTAATAACATTATTCCAGCCACTCAAATATAGTTCTGTTCAATCTTAAGATATTTTTGTGAGTGGACAGTCAGACCTCTAGACATTAATAACATTATTCCAGCCATTCGAGTGTAGTTCAGGTCAACCATGAGATATTGTTCGAATAGACAGCCAGACCTGTACACAGTAATAACATTATTCCATTCACTCGAATGTAGTTCAGGTCAACTATGAGATATTGAGCGAATAGCCAGCCAGACCTGTAGACAGTAATAACATTATTCCAGCCACTCAAATGTAGTTCAGTTCAACCTTAACATATTGTGCGATTAGACGGTCAGACCTGTAGACAGTAATAACATTATTCCATCCACTCGAGTGTAGTTCAGTTCAACCTTTAGATATTGTGCAGGGAGAGAAGCCAGACCTGTAGACAGTAATAACATTATTCCAGCCACTCGAGTGTAGTTCAGTTCAACCTTGAGATATTGTGCGGAGAGACAGCCACACCTGTAGACAGTGATAACATTATTCCAGTCACTCAAGTGTAGTTCAGTTCAATCTTAAGATATTTTGCGAGTAGACAGTCAGACCTGAAGACAGTAATAACATTATTCCAGTCACTCGAGTGTAGTTCAGTTCAATCTTAATATATTGTGCGATTAGACAGCCAGACCTGTAAACAGTAATAACATTATTCCAGTCACTCGAGTGTAGTCCTATCCAATTTTAAGATATTGTGCGAATAGACAATCAGACCTGTAGACAGTATACCATTATTCCAGCCACTCGAATTTAGTTCAGTTCAACCTTGAGATAGTGTTCGAATAGACAGCCAGACCTGTAGACAGTAATAACATTATTCCAGCCATTCGAGTGTAGTTCAGGTCAACCATGAGATATTGTGCGAATAGCCAGCCAGACCTCTAGACAGTAATAACATTATTCCAGCCACTCGAATGTAGTTTACGTCAACCATGAGATATTGTGCGAATAGCCAGCCAGACCTGTAGACAGTAAGAACATTATTCCAGCCACTTAAATGTAGTTCAGTTCAAACTTAAAATGTTGTGCGATTAGACGGTCAGACCTGTAGACAGTAATAACATTATTCCAGCCACTCGAGTGTAGTTCAGTTCAACCTTTAGATATTGTGCAGGGAGAGAAGCCAGACCTGTAGACAGTAATAACATTATTCCAGCCACTCAAGTATAGTCCTGTTCAATCTTGAGATATTTTTGTGAGTGGACAGTCAGACCTCTAGACATTAATAACATTATTCCAGCCATTCGAGTGTAGTTCAGGTCAACCATGAGATATTGTTCGAATAGACAGCCAGACCTGTACACAGTAATAACATTATTCCATTCACTCGAATGTAGTTCAGGTAACCATGAGATATTGAGCGAATAGCCAGCCAGACCTGTAGACAGTAATAACATTATTTCAGCCACCCGAATGTAGTTTAGTTTAACCTTAAGATATTGTGCGATTAGACGGTCAGACCTGTAGACAGTAATAACAATATTCCAGCCACTCGAGTGTAGTTCAATTCAACCTTTAGATATTGTGCAGGGAGAGAAGCCAGACCTGTAGACAGTAATAACATTATTCCAGCCACTCGAGTGTAGTTCAGTTCAACCTTGAGATATTGTGCGGAGAGACAGCCACACCTGTAGACAGTAATAACATTATTCCAGTCACTCAAGTGTAGTTCAGTTCAATCTTAAGATATTTTGCGAGTAGACAGTCAGACCTCTAGACAATAATAAACATTATTCCAGCCACTCTAGTGAAGTCCTATTTAATCTTAAGATATTGTGCGATTAGACGGTCAGACCTGTAGACAGTAATAACGTTATTCCAGCCACTCGAGAGTAGTTCAGGTCAACCATGAGATATTGTGCGAATAGCCAGCCAGACCTCTAGACAGTAATAACATTAATCCTGCCACTCGAGTGTAGTTCAGGTCAACCATGAGATATTGTTCGAATAGACAGCCAGACCTGTAGACAGTAATAACATTATTCCAGCCACTCGAGTGTAGTTCAGGTGAACCATGTTATATTGTTCGAATAGACAGCTAGACCTGTAGACAGTAATAACATTATTCCAGCCACTCGAATGTAGTTCAGGTCAACCATGAGATATTGTGCGAATAGCCAGCCAGACCTGTAGACAGTAATAACATTATTCCAGCCACTCAAATGTAGTTCAGTTCAACCTTAAGATATTGTGCGATTAGACGGTCAGACCTGTAGACAGTAATAACATTATTCCAGCCACTCGAGTGTAGTTCAGGTCAAACTTGAGATATTGTGCGAATAGACAGCCAGACCTGTAGACAGTAATAACATTATTCCAGCCACTCGAGTGTAGTTCAGTTCAATCTTAAGATATTTTGCGAGTAGACAGTCAGACCTGTAGACAATAATAACATTATTCCAGCCACTCGAGTGTAGTTCAGTTCAACCTTGAGATATTTTTCGAATAGACAGCCAGACCTGTAGACAGTAATAACATTATTCCAGTCACTCGAGTGTAGTTCAGTTCAATCTTAAGATATTTTGCGAGTAGACAGTCAGACCTCAAGACAATAATAACATTATTCCAGCCACTCTAGTGAAGTCCTATTTAATCTTAAGATATTGTGCGATTAGACAGTCAGACCTGTAGACATTAATAACACTGTTCCAGCCACTCTAGTGAATTCCTATCCAGTCTTAAGATATTTTGCGAGTAGACAGTCAGAATTTAAGACATTAACAACACTATTCCAGCCACTCGAGTGAAGTCCTATCCAATCTTAAGATATTGTGCGAATAGACAATCAGACCTGTAGACAGTATACAATTATTCCAGCCACTCGAATGTAGTTCATTTCAACCTTGAGATAGTGTTCGAATAGTCAGCTAGACCTGTAGACAGTAATAACATTATTCCAGCCACTCGAGTGTAGTTCAGGTCAACCATGAAATATTGTGCGAGGAGCCAGCCAGACCTCTAGACAGTAATAACATTAATCCAGCCACTCGATTGTAGTTCAGGTCAACCATTAGATATTGTGCGAATAGCCAGCCAGACCTGTAGACAGTAATAACATTATTCCAGCCACTCGAGTGTAGTTCAGGTCAACCATGAGATATTGTGCGAATAGCCAGCCAGACCTCTAGACAGTAATAACATTATTCCAGCCACTCGAGTGTAGTTCAGGTCAACCATGAAATATTGTGCGAGGAGCCAGCCAGACCTCTAGACAGTAATAACATTATTCCAGCCACTCGAGTGTAGTTCAGGTCAACCATGAGATATTGTGCGAATAGCCAGCCAGACCTGTAGACAGTAATAACATTATTCCATTCACTCGAATGTAGTTCAGGTAACCATGAGATATTGAGCGAATAGCCAGCCAGACCTGTAGACAGTAATAACAATATTCCAGCCACTCGATTGTAGTTCAATTCAACCTTTAGATATTGTGCAGGGAGAGAAGCCAGACCTGTAGACAGTAATAACATTATTCCAGCCACTCGAGTGTAGTTCAGTTCAACCTTGAGATATTGTGCGGAGAGACAGCCACACCTGTAGACAGTAATAACATTATTCCAGTCACTCAAGTGTAGTTCAGTTCAATCTTAATATATTTTGCGAGTAGACAGTCAGACCTCTAGACAATAATAACATTATTCCAGCCACTCTAGTGAAGTCCTATTTAATCTTAAGATATTGTGCGATTAGACAGTCAGACCTGTAGACATTAATAACACTGTTCCAGCCACTCTAGTGAATTCCTATCCAGTCTTAAGATATTTTGCGAGTAGACAGTCAGAATTTAAGACATTAACAACACTATTCCAGCCACTCGAGTAAAGTCCTATCCAATCTTAAGATATTGTGCGAATAGACAATCAGACCTGTAGACAGTATACAATTATTCCAGCCACTCGAATGTAGTTCATTTCAACCTTGAGATAGTGTTCGAATAGTCAGCTAGACCTGTAGACAGTAATAACATTATTCCAGCCACTCGAGTGTAGTTCAGTTCAACCATGAAATATTGTGCGAGTAGCCAGCCAGACCTCTAGACAGTAATAACATTAATCCAGCCACTCGATTGTAGTTCAGGTCAACCATTAGATATTGTGCGAATAGCCAGCCAGACCTGTAGACAGTAATAACATTATTCCAGCCACTCGAGTGTAGTTCAGGTCAACCATGAGATATTGTGCGAATAGCCAGCCAGACCTATAGACAGTAATAACATTAATCCTGCCACTCGAGTGTAGTTCAGGTCAACCATGAGATATTGTTCGAATAGACAGCCAGACCTGTAGACAGTAATAACATTATTCCAGCCACTCGAGTGTAGTTCAGGTGAACCATGTTATATTGTTCGAATAGACAGCTAGACCTGTAGACAGTAATAACATTATTCCAGCCATTTGAATGTAGTTCAGGTCAACCATGAGATATTGTGCGAATAGCCAGCCAGACCTGTAGACAGTAATAACATTATTCCAGCCACTCAAATGTAGTTCAGTTCAACCTTAAGATATTGTGCTATTAGACGGTCAGACCTGTAGACAGTAATAACATTATTCCAGCCACACGAGTGTAGTTCAGGTCAAACTTGAGATATTGTTCGAATAGACAGGACGTGTAGACAGTAATACCATTATTCCAGCCACACGAGTGTAGATCAGTTCAACCTTAAGATATTGTGCGATTATACGGTCAGACATGTAGACAGCAATAACATTATTCCAGCCACTCGAGTGTAGTTCAGTTCAACCTTGAGATATTGTTCGAATAGACAGCCAGACCTATAGACAGTAATAACATTATTCCAGCCACTCGAGTGTAGTTGGGTTCAACCTTGAGATATTGTTCGAATAGGCAGCCGGGCCTGTAGACAGTAATAACATTATTCCAGCCACTCGAGAGTAGTTCAGTTCAACCATGAGATATTGTGCGGAGAGACACCCAGACCTGTAGACAGTAATAACATTATTCCAGCCACTCGAATTAGTTCAGTTCAACCTTGAGATAGTATTCGAATAGCTAGCCAAACCTGTAGACAGTAATAACATTATTCCAGCCACTCGAGTGTAGTTCAGGTCAACCATGAGATATTGTGCGAATAGCCAGCCAGACCTGTCTACAGTAATAACATTATTCCAGCCACTCGAGTGTAGTTCAGGTCAACCTTGAGATATTGTGCGAATAGCCAGCCAGAACTCTAGACAGTAATAACATTATTCCAGTCACTCGAGTGTAGTTCAGGTCAACCATGAGATATTGTGCGAATATCCAGCAAGACCTGTAGACAGTAATAACATTATTCCAGTCACTCGTGTGTAGTTCAGATCAACCGTAATTTATTGTGCGAATAGCCAGCCAGACCTGTAGACAGTAATAACATTATTCCAGCCACTCAAGAGTAGTTCAGGTCAACCATGAGATATTGTGCGAATAGCCAGACAGACCTGTAGACAGTAATAACATTATCCCAGCCACTCGAGTGTAGTTCAGGTCAACCATGAGATATTGTTCGAATAGACAGCCAGACCTGTAAACAGTAATAACATTATTCCAGCCACTCGATTGTAGTTCAGGTCAACCATGAGATATTGTGCGAATAGCCAGCCAGACCTGTAGACAGTAATAACATTATTCCAGCCACTCAAATGTATTTTAGTTCAACCTTAAGATATTGTGCAATTAGACGGTCAGATCTGTAGACAGTAATAACATTATTCCAGCCACTCGAGTGTAGTTCAGTTCAACCTTTAGATATTATGCAGGGAGAGAAGCCAGACCTGTAGACAGTAATAACATTATTCCAGCCACTCAAGTATAGTTCTGATCAATCTTAAGATATTTTACGAGTAGACATTCAGACCTCTAGACATTAATAACATTATTCCAGCCATTCTAGTGAAGTCCTATCAAATCTTAAGATATTGTGCGATTAGACAGTCAGACCTGTAGACATTAATAACACTATTCCAGCCACTCTAGTGAATTCCTATCCAATCTTAAGATATTGTGCGATTAGACAGTCAGACCTGTAGACAGTAATAACATTATTCCAGTCACTCGAGTGTAGTTCAGTTCAATCTTAATATATTGTGCGATTAGACAGCCAGACCTGTAAACAGTAATAACATTATTCCAGTCACTCGAGTGTAGTTCAGTTCAATCTTAGGATATTTTGCAAGTAGACAGTCAGACTTCAAGACATTAACAACACTATTCCAGCCACTCGAGTGAAGTCCTATCCAATTTTAAGATATTGTGCGAATAGACAATCAGACCTGTAGACAGTATACCATTATTCCAGCCACTCGAATTTAGTTCAGTTCAACCTTGAGATAGTGTTCGAATAGACAGCCAGACCTGTAGACAGTAATAACATTATTCCAGCCACTCGAATGTAGTTCAGGTCAACCATGAGATATTGTGCGAATAGCCAGCCAGACCTGTAGACAGTAAGAACATTATTCCAGCCACTTAAATGTAGTTCAGTTCAAACTTAAAATGTTGTGCGATTAGACGGTCAGACCTGTAGACAGTAATAACATTATTCCAGCCACTCGAGTGTAGTTCAGTTCAACCTTTAGATATTGTGCAGGGAGAGAAGCCAGACCTGTAGACAGTAATAACATTATTCCAGCCACTCAAGTATAGTCCTGTTCAATCTTAAGATATTTTGTGAGTGGACAGTCAGACCTCTAGACATTAATAACATTATTCCAGCCATTCGAGTGTAGTTCAGGTCAACCATGAGATATTGTTCGAATAGACAGCCAGACCTGTACACAGTAATAACATTATTCCATTCACTCGAATGTAGTTCAGGTAACCATGAGATATTGAGCGAATAGCCAGCCAGACCTGTAGACAGTAATAACATTATTCCAGCCACCCGAATGTAGTTCAGTTCAACCTTAAGATATTGTGCGATTAGACGGTCAGACCTGTAGACAGTAATAACAATATTCCAGCCACTCGAGTGTAGTTCAATTCAACCTTTAGATATTGTGCAGGGAGAGAAGCCAGACCTGTAGACAGTAATAACATTATTCCAGCCACTCGAGTGTAGTTCAGTTCAACCTTGAGATATTGTGCGGAAAGACAGCCACACCTGTAGACAGTAATAACATTATTCCAGTCACTCAAGTGTAGTTCAGTTCAATCTTAAGATATTTTGCGAGTAGACAGTCAGACCTCTAGACAATAATAACATTATTCCAGCCACTCTAGTGAAGTCCTATTTAATCTTAAGATATTGTGCGATTAGACAGTCAGACCTGTAGACATTAATAACACTGTTCCAGCCACTCTAGTGAATTCCTATCCAGTCTTAAGATATTTTGCGAGTAGACAGTCAGAACTGTAGACAGTAACAACATTATTCCAGTCACTCGAGTGTAGTTTAGTCCAATCTTAAGATATTGTGCGAATAGACAGCCAGACCTGTAAACAGTAATAACATTATTCCAGCCACTCGAGTGTAGTCCTATCCAATTTTAAGATATTGTGCGAATAGACAATCAGACCTGTAGACAGTATACCATTATTCCAGCCACTCGAATTTAGTTCAGGTCAACCTTGAGATAGTGTTCGAATAGACAGCCAGACCTGTAGACAGTAATAACATTATTCCAGCCACTCGAGTGTAGTTCAGGTCAACCATGAGATATTGTGCGAATAGCCAGCCAGACCTCTAGACAGTAATAACATTATTCCAGCCACTCGAATGTAGTTCAGGTCAACCATGAGATATTGTGCGAATAGCCAGCCAGACCTGTAGACAGTAATAACATTATTCCAGCCACTTAAATGTAGTTCAGTTCAAACTTAAAATATTGTGCGATTAGACGGTCAGACCTGTAGACAGTAATAACATTATTCCAGCCACTCGAGTGTAGTTCAGTTCAACCTTTAGATATTGTGCAGGGAGAGAAGCCAGACCTGTAGACAGTAATAACATTATTCCAGCCACTCAAGTATAGTCCTGTTCAATCTTAAGATATTTTGTGAGTGGACAGTCAGACCTCTAGACATTAATAACATTATTCCAGCCATTCGAGTGTAGTTCAGGTCAACCATGAGATATTGTTCGAATAGACAGCCAGACCTGTACACAGTAATAACATTATTCCATTCACTCGAATGTAGTTCAGGTAACCATGAGATATTGTGCGAATAGCCAGCCAGACCTGTAGACAGTAATAACATTATTCCAGCCACTCGAATGTAGTTTAGTTCAACCTTAAGATATTGTGCGATTAGACGGTCAGACCTGTAGACAGTAATAACAATATTCCAGCCACTCGAGTGTAGTTCAATTCAACCTTTAGATATTGTGCAGGGAGAGAAGCCAGACCTGTAGACAGTAATAACATTATTCCAGCCACTCGAGTGTAGTTCAGTTCAACCTTGAGATATTGTGCGGAGAGACAGCCAGACCTGTAGACAGTAATAACATTATTCCAGTCACTCAAGTGTAGTTCAGTTCAATCTTAAGATATTTTGCGAGTAGACAGTCAGACCTCTAGACAATAATAACATTATTCCAGCCACTCTAGTGAAGTCCTATTTAATCTTAAGATATTGTGCGATTAGACAGTCAGACCTGTAGACATTAATAACACTGTTCCAGCCACTCTAGTGAATTCCTATCCAGTCTTAAGATATTTTGCGAGTAGACAGTCAGAATTTAAGACATTAACAACACTATTCCAGCCACTCGAGTGAAGTCCTATCCAATCTTAAGATATTGTGCGAATAGACAATCAGACCTGTAGACAGTATACAATTATTCCAGCCACTCGAATGTAGTTCATTTCAACCTTGAGATAGTGTTCGAATAGTCAGCTAGACCTGTAGACAGTAATAACATTATTCCAGCCACTCGAGTGTAGTTCAGGTCAACCATGAAATATTGTGCGAATAGCCAGCCAGACCTCTAGACAGTAATAACATTAATCCAGCCACTCGATTGTAGTTCAGGTCAACCATTAGATATTGTGCGAATAGCCAGCCAGACCTGTAGACAGTAATAACATTATTCCAGCCACTCGAGTGTAGTTCAGGTCAACCATGAGATATTGTGCGAATAGCCAGCCAGACCTCTAGACAGTAATAACATTAATCCAGCCACTCGAGTGTAGTTCAGGTCAACCATGAGATATTGTTCGAATAGACAGCCAGACCTGTAGACAGTAATAACATTATTCCAGCCACTCGAGTGTAGTTCAGGTGAACCATGTTATATTGTTCGAATAGACAGCTAGACCTGTAGACAGTAATAACATTATTCCAGCCATTCGAATGTAGTTCAGGTCAACCATGAGATATTGTGCGAATAGCCAGCCAGACCTGTAGACAGTAATAACATTATTCCAGCCACTCGAGTGTAGTTCAGTTCAACCTTAAGATATTGTGCGAATAGACAGCCAGACCTGTAGACAGTAATAACATTATTCTAGCCACTCTAGTGTAGTTCAGGGCAACCTTGAGATATTTTCGAATAGCCTGTCAGACCCGTAGATAGTAATAACATTATTCCAGTCACTCGAGTGTAGTTCATTTCAATCTTAATATATTGTGCGTTTAGACCGTCAGACCTGTAGACAGTAATAACATTATTCCAGTCACTCGAGTGTAGTTCAGTTCTATCTTAATATATTGTGCGATTAGACAGCCAGACCTGTAGACAGTAATAACATTATTCCAGTCACTCGAGTGTAGTTCATTTCAATCTTAAGATATCGTGCGATTAGACGGTCAGACCTCTAGACATTAATAACATTATTCCAGCTACTCGAGTGTATTTCAGTTCAATCTTAAGATATTTTGCGAGTAGACAGTTAGACTTCAAGACATTAACACCACTATTCCACCCACTCGGGTGAATTCCTATCTAATCTTAAGTTATTGTGCGAATAGACAATCAGACCTGTAGACAGTAATACCATTATTCCAGCCCCTCGAATGTAGTTCAGTTCAACCTTGAGATAGTGTTCGAATAGACAGCCAGACCTGTAGATAGTAATAACATTATTCCAGCCACTCTAGTGTAGTTCAGGTCAACCATGAGATATTGTGCGAATAGCCAGCCAGACCTGTAGACAGTAATAACATTATTCTAGCCACTCTAGTGTAGTTCAGGGCAACCTTGAGATATTTTCGAATAGCCTGTCAGACCCGTAGATAGTAATAACATTATTCCAGCCACTCGAGTGTAGTTTCAGTTCAACCTTGAGATATTGTGCGGGGAGACAGGCAGACCTGTAGACAGTAATAACATTATTCCAGCCACTCGAGTGTAGTTCAGGTTCACCTTGAGATATTGTGCGGAGAGACAGCCAGACCTGTGGGCTTTAATAACATTATTCCAGCTATTCGAGTGATAGACTTCGCTAACTCTAAGCCAGTAATCTTTTAATTGTGTCCCTTTTAAGTGGTATTGGGAGTCTGATGGATAATAAAATCTTGACGGATATTAATTTATTTGCAAATATCTTTAAACAATTTGCGAGAAATATTTTCTTAATTATGGTTTCTCAAACTGTTATTCAATAATAAAGATAGTAATGTATTATCGTATTATTATTTCATTCTATTATACAGTTTATAACACTTAAGCAACTTAACTTTGTGATAGTTTGTAACAAGTTTTAAGTGGTTTAACAAAAGTTTGAGATGTTTGAATGCAACTAATCCTTGAAAAGTTTATTCTACCTTGATGATTTACGACGATATGTAGGTACTTAGATTCTGAAAGAACTTTACTCAGAACTTTAAAATAAAGGACGAAAAGAATCCAGCAATCCTGAGATAAATGCCAGGTATTGGAGGAAAACTTTAACTATCTTCCTTTATTTCTTTTGGACAGATCCAAAAGTTCAGTACTAAGAATTGATTAACTTTCTCAGACATTCAGTTCCTTTAAATGCCTTCAACGTAAAGGTACATGTCATAACCTTTTCTGCACATGTTTATAATTAAAATTAATATTAAACAAATAAGTGGAAGTATGGAGTAATATTAAGTATTCGATAAAATATTATGTACACTTTTCTTATAGTAAACATAATCTTCAACAGTTATTCGTTCTGTATGTATAAATAATGTTTAAAATTTAAAATTTAACTGTTAAATATTTGACAAATAATTAAACTGTTACTTTCATACGTGTTACCTCGCACATTTGTCCGGTACCTATATTTTCAGAATCCAGTAGTCAGAAGTTTACCTTTTAATTTTAACTTTATGCATTTATTAGCCTACTCTTTAAATAGCTGCAAAATATCAAAACAAACACACACACACACACTTACACCATAAAAATGAATTATTATTTGAACTTCACAATATTGTTAGAGAGAAATTCTTATCACAGCAAAGTTTGATTAAGAATCCAATTAATCTACACAAACGACTTTCTCTCAAGATCCTACGTGTTGATAAACCTCGCCTGATGATGACAGTTCGGCAATGGAATTATGACAGAAACAGAGAGTAATCATCTTGGAAAGTTTCTTCATTCTTAGTGTCACCGCGCGTTTATTAAAAGCGATTATAAACCTCGTCAATGATGGCAGTTCGGCAATGGAATTACGAAAGGAACAGAGAGTAATTATCTTGGAAAGTTTCTCCATTCTTGGTTACATTGCGCGTTTATTAAAAGCGATTATAAACCTCGTCTAATGATGGCAGTTCGGCAATGGAATTACGACAGGAACAGAGAGTAATAATCTTGGAAAGTTTATTCATATATGGTGTCACCGCGCGGTTATTAAAAGCGATTATAAACCTCGTCTAATGATGAGTGTTCGGCAATGAAATTATGAAAGGAACAGAGAGTAATAATCTTGGAAAGTTTATTCATATATGGTGTCACCGCGCGGTTATTAAAAGCGATTATAAACCTCGTCTAATGATGAGTGTTCGGCAATGAAATTATGAAAGGAACAGAGAGTAATAATCTTGGAAAGATTCTTCATACTTGGTGTCACCGCGCGTTTATTAAAAACGATTATAAACCTCGTATAATGATGACGGTTCGGCAATGGAATTATGAAAGGAACAGAGAGTAATCATCTTAGATAGTCTCTTCATACTTGGTGTCACCGCGCGTTCATTAAAAGCGATTATAAACCTCGTGTAATGATGGCAGTTCGGCAATGGACTTACAACAGGAACAGAGAGTAATTATCTTGGAAAGATTCTCCATTCTTGATTTCACCGCGCGTTTATTAAAAGCGATTATAAACCTCGTCTAATGATGGCAGTTCGGCAATGGAATTACGACAGGAACAGAGAGTAATCATCTTGGAAAGATTCTCCATTCTTGATTTCACCGCGCGTTTATTAAAAGCGATTATAAACCTCGTCTAATGATGGCAGTTCGGCAATGGAATTACGACAGGAACAGAGAGTAATTATCTTGGAAAGTTTCTCCATTCTTGATTTTACCGCGCGTTAGAAAAAGCGATTATAAACCTCGTCTAATGATGACAGTTCGGCGATGGAATTATGAAAGGAACAGAGAGTAATTATCTTTGATAGTCTCTTCATACTTGGTGTCACCGCGCGTTCATTAAAAGCGATTATAAACCTCGTCTAATGATGGCCGTTCGGCAATGGAATTACGACAAGAACAGAGAGTAATTATCTTGGAAAGTTTCTCCATTCTTGATTTTACCGCGCGTTAGAAAAAGCGATTATAAACCTCGTCTAATGATGAGTGTTCGGCAATGGAATTACGACAGGAACAGAGAGTAATAATCTTGGAAAGTTTCTTCATACTTGGTGTCACTGATGGTGTATAATCATGACAGTTCGGCAATGGAATTATGAAAGGAACAGAGAGTAATCATCTTTGATAGTCTCTTCATTCTTGGTGTTAACGCGCGTTTATTAAAAGCGATTATAAACCTCGTATAATGATGACAGTTCGGCAATTTAATTATGAGAGGAACAGAGAGTAATCATCTTTGATATTCTCTTCATTCTTGTTGTCACCGCGCGTTTATTAAAAGCGATTATAAACCTCGTATAATGATGACAGTTCGGCAATGGAATTATGAGAGGAACAGAGAGTAATCATCTTTGATATTCTCTTCATTCTTGTTGTCACCGCGCGTTTATTAAAAGCGATTATAAAGCTCGTCTAATGATGACAGTTCGGCAATGGAATTACGAGAGGAACAGAGAGTAATCATCTTTGATAGTCTCTTCATTCTTGGTATCACCGCGCGTTTATTAAAAGCGATTATCCACCTCGTCTAATGATGACAGTTCGGCAATGGAATTATGAGAGGAACAGAGAGTAATCATCTTTGATAGTCTCTTCATTCTTGGTGTCACCGCGTTTATTAAAAGCGATTACTAACCTCGTCTAATGATGACAGTTCGGCAATGGAATTATGAGAGGAACAAAGAGTAATCATGTTTGATAGTCTCTTCATTCTTGGTGTCACCGCGCGTTTATTAAAAGCGATTATCTACCTCGTCTAATGATGACAGTTCGGCAATGGAATTATGAGAGGAACAGAGAGTAATCATCTTTGATAGTCTCTTCATTCTTGGTGTCACCGCGCGTTTATTAAAAGCGATTATAAACCTCGTCTAATGATGTCATTATATATACATATACCTTGATCGCCCTTGAGACCACCACACACACACACATGTGATGTGATGTGTGTGTGTGTGTGTGTGTGTGTGCACAGATATGAGATGGCATGTTTTTGCTGATAGCTACTGGAGCCTTGTTGTGTATCCCTCCGACACAATAATTACCGCTGCCACAATAGCTAATAAGGATAAAATAGACACTTTGAAATAAGTTTTACTGTGTTATTTAACTCACACTTAATCGTTTGGATATTTATATTATGGTCACTACAAAACAGCTGACCATCATTACATTAAATTATATTCAACACTGTTTCATGTCTTCAATGAAACTAATTGTGTGGTTCAATCAAACTTTTATGAGAACATTCTTACAGTAAAACGCACATAACAGTAAAAATGATGCATGTATAAATTTAATCTACACTGCTTACATAATTTATTAAACTTCAAATGTGTTATGAATATAAAATACTAAATGTTATCGAATATTGTTTTACTGCATACCGTTAAAACGCAAACATTAAGTACAATAGGTATAATTGTAATATAATGTTCTCCCGTTGCAAATAACGACTTTTACGGGTTTTGATAAATAATGAGGAAATTCTGTGCTTTTAAACTACAAACAAAAACCGTTTACTTTGAATGGATTAAAGATTTATCTCATGTTTATAAACACGTGGAGGAAAATGCAAAAACTAAAACAGCAAAATTAGCTTTGTGACTTAATCCTGCTTATTATGTAGCAACGTTACGGCTTAACTTGGTTTTAAATATAAAATGTAAATTTCATAATCATAAAGATATTTTAATTATTGACACAAAGTTAAGTTTACTATTATGCGTATTTAATATATATATATATATATATATATATATATATATATATATATATATAATAGTAGATATGAATATGGGGTTCCTAGCTCACTTTCGGAGCCAACAGTAAATCAAGGGAAAATACTGTTTAAAGGACAATAAACGAATCTGTAAAATCAAACAGTAACTCACGAATGAAAAATTAACCGAATCTATAGCTGTTTGCTTCTACTTTCTTGAGCTGTCAAATCAATCTATCGGAAATGTCTGCTACGACGAAAAATCTTCTACTCTACAAAATTGATAGTAACACAGTCTTTATCTTTAATAGTCTTCTTTCCAGTAACAACCAAGTGTAATTTATCATGTTTATTCAATTCTTTAATCTTTTTTTTCATCCAAAACAGTCAAAAATCTGTTCGGTAAGTGTACTTTATAATCTTCCAACTCGGCAATTATTGTAAACCCGAATTTATCTTTCATTTTCTCCAGATTCAAAATTTTGTATTTCTTATTTTCTTCTAATTCCATTAATTTCTTATATTCTTTGATCTTTAAATCACCAACCTCATTTAATTCTTTTAGTAGCTCCATTTAAATAAGAAAAATTTCTTAACTAAGGTTTGTAAGAGGCAATTTAAATTCTCTATACTACTTTTTTCAATAATTTTAAGTCTTAGTTTACACATTTTTTAAATAATAAATAGAAGAATCTATCACTGTTTCACCAGAAATTGTGCTGATTTCTGTCAAATTCAAGTAAAAATCATTAATTTTTTAAATTCTAAAATTATTGAAAAAATAGTATAGAGAATTTAAATTGCCTCCTACAAACCTTAGTTAAGAAATTTTTCTTATATAAATGGAGGGTGAAAAAGTAACATGTCCGTTTTGCAAAAAAGAAATTTTAAGAAAAAACTATGATCGACATTATGGCTCCAAAATCCATGCCAAAAACAAAGAAATTTACGAGAAAGAACTGAATTTTTTAAGACAATGGGCTAAAGAAAATCAAATTGTCGATCATGAAAAGATGTACAATATAGAAAAATTGCGTGAATTAAAGAAAAACTTTAAGGAAGATAAAAAAGATCTCAATCTATTTAATGATGAAAAAATTCAATCAATCGCTGAAAAATTGTCCATTGAAACAAACGATAAAACTAAGTCTGAAATGATCGAAGAAATTGACAAAACTCTTAACGAAAAACCTGAAAATATCATAGATGTAGAAGTTTTATCCTCAATACACGGTCTTTTCAAGCAATACATTTTAACAAATTTAAACGATAATTCCATGTCAATTTACAAATATCTATCAATTATGAGGCCAGAAATTAAAAGTTTAATAGAAAAATTTCAAGAGAATGTTAAAAATATGAAAGGATATCTCTCTTTGGAATGTGAATATGAACGAACTTTAGTAAACGGTGAACCACAAACTTGCCCAATGTATTTTACTATAAAAGCAGACGAAATATTTGATGTAAACGACTTTATTTCTAAACAATTTAATAAATTATCACATCGAGAACAGACAAATCATCCAAATAGGGGTTCAGGATGGACATTTAAAAGATGCAAACAACTAGTTTTGAGCCTTAATAAACACGAATTTATGAACGCAGGATCATATAACGATTTACCACAAGAGATCAAGGTAAAGAAAGCTTGTGTAAATATCAAAAATAAAGATGATTTCTGTTTTGTTTATTCTATCCGATGTGCTATTGGAAAACCCGAAAAGAATGCTGACAGAGCAAAGCAATACGAAAAATTTGTAAATGACGAGATATTTTCGGGCTTTGAGTATCCAATGTCTTTAAAAGATATACAATTATTTGAGAAACGCAGCTCCAATTCCAAGTACAAATATCCAAAAATGTCTATCAATGTCTATACTTATGACGAAAAACTCAACATTGTTCCGTTACAAATTTCTGAAAAATATGATGCCGAGTTAGAAATCGATTTATTGTATGTTAAACAAGAAGACAAATCTCATTATGTTTTGATAACCGATTTAAATAAACTCGTGAGTTCTCAGTTATCCAAGCATAAGGAAAGAAAATTTCTTTGTAGAAGATGTTTAAGCCATTTCTACAAATCTGGAGATTTAACAGATCATTTAGAAATTTGCAAGCAACATGAAGTTTTTAAGCCAATTATGCCGTTTCCAGGTCAAACAACAACATTTACTAATTATCAAAAGAAGTTTAGCAATCCGTACGTTATTTATATGGATTTTGAGAGCATATTAGAAAAAATTCCGACATGCAAGAACAATCCGCAAAGATCGACTACAACCAAGATTCAGAAGCATATTCCTTACGGTTTTACTCTATATTTAGTATCGAATGTAACCAATCGCATGTATAAACCTATATGTTATCGAGCCAAAAATGAAGAAGATTTGCCAAATGTTCCTGCAAAATTGTTTGAAGAACTCAATAAAATATCAAAATACATAGCTACAAAATATAATTCTAAGAACAAAAAACCTTTGAAATTGACTGAAGAAGAAGAAATTTCATACCAAAATGCAAACGTTTGTCATATTTGCGAATGGTCTGCTTATGATGTTGAGTCAATTCAGTATGGTTTTACTCCTGATAGTTGGAAAGATAAGAGTTATAATAAAGTAAGAGATCATTGTCATTTAACAGGTAAATTTCGAGGCGCAGCTCATTCATGTTGTAATCTGAATTTGAAATTTCCACAAAATATTCCAGTTTTCTGTCATAATATGTCAAATTACGATACTCATTTGTACATAAAAGAGATGGCTAAACAATATGGAAATGTTGATTTGATCGCAAACACAGATGAAAAATATATAAATTATTCTGTAAATTCTGGATATGGCTATGAGTTTGACAATGATAAGCCTAGAAAATTCATCAAGTTTTCGTTCGTAGATACGTTCAGATTCGTGGCATCGTCTATTGAAAAGTTAGCTAAAAATCTAAAGAAAGAAGACTTCAAACATACAAATAATTTTATACAAGATGGACGAATATTGAACGCAATTCTAGAAAGACAACCAAATGACGAAGAAGAAATCTTTAAAATTCTATCTGGAAAAGGTATATTTCCTTACGAATTTATCGATAGTATTGAAAAACTTGATTACACAGAAGAGCTGAAAATTTAAGATTTCTATTCACTTTTGACAGACAAGAGCATATCTGAGAAAGATTATCAACACTACTTGAGCGTTTGGAACAAATTAAAAGAGAAAAATCTTGGAAATTACTCTGATTTGTACAATATCCAAGATGTTTTATTGCTCGCTGATATATTCGAAAACTTCAGAAACATTTGTCTAAATTGTTACAAACTTGATCCAGCACATTATCTAACAGCTCCAAGCCTCGCATGGGATGCTATGTTAAAATTAACGAAAATAGAATTACAATTGATTAGTGATTATAATATGTATTTGATGATTGAAAAAGGCATTCGTGGGGGTATTTCTCAATGTATTAAGCGATATGTTAAAGCAAATAACAAATATTTGAAAGATTTCGATAAGACAAAACCTGAAAACTATCTGTTGTACGTCGATGCAAACAACCTTTATGGTTACGGTCTTATGCAAAATTTACCATATGGTGATATCAAGTGGATGAATCCTAAAACATATACAAAAGAAGAGTGGCAAGAAACAATTTTAGAACTCACTGGCGACGAAGATTATGGCTATATTCTCGAAATTGATCTAGGATATCCAACAAATTTACATGAACATCACAAGGATTTACCTCTTGCTCCCGAACATTATAAAAACAAACTTTGCACAACTTTACTGGATAAAACTGAATACGTTGTTCATTCAAGAAATTTGAAATTCTATCTGGAACAAGGTATGATTTTGAAACATGTGAATAGAGTTATTGCATTTGATCAGAAGCCTTTTATGAAAAAGTACATTGATTTTAACACAAACATGAGAACCAAAGCTACAAGTGACTTCGAAAAGGACTTTTATAAGCTGATGAACAACTCAGTTTTTGGAAAAAGTATGGAAAATGTGCGAAATAGATGTGATATCAAACTAGGAAATGAAGAATTTTCAATTAAACAGGCCAAGAAAACAAACTTCAAATGCTTTAATATCTTTGACGATAACTGTATAGCGAGTCACATGTACAAACAAAAGGTTAAATTTAACAAACCGATCTACATAGGATTTTCAGTTCTTGACCTATCAAAATTGTTAATGTATGAGTTTTATTACGATAAATTAAAGAAGTTTGACCCAGATTTGAATCTGTGTTACATGGATACAAACAGTTATTTCCTAGAATTGAAACGAGATCCTTTTAAAATTATTAAAGAAAATATAGATGACTTTGATACAAGTGATTATCCAAAAGATCACGAATGTTTCACTACTAAAAATAAGAAGGTAATAGGGAAATTCAAAGATGAGTTAAATAGCGAAGTTTTAGAAGAATTTTGTGGATTGAGATCGAAAATGTACTCGTACAAATATCTAGACAAAAATCCAGTAAGATGCAAAGGGATTAAGAGAAGCGTTGTAAATAAAACAATAAATATCGAAAACTTGAAGAAATGTTTGTTCGAAGATAAAGAAGAATTTAGGGAGATGACAGTAATCAAAAGCTACAAACATGAGTTGTACACAGTTACCATAAACAAGCTGGCACTGAACGCTAAAGATGATAAGAGAATTGTCCTAGAAAATAAGATCGATACAGTACCGTATGGATATAAAGGCGAAATTAAAACAGATATTTTAGGAGAGTTAAACAAAGTTGGAAACTTTGATATATAAATGGAAGATGATTTAATTCACTGTCACAAGTGTAAAAAGAAAACGAAAAATATAGATTCTAAGATTGTTCAAACTCAAAACGGATTGTATAGAATTGCAGCAAAATGTTCAAAATGTAAGACAAATAAGAGTAAATTTATAAAGAATCCTTATGAAAAACAAGTAAAGAAACAATCTAAGAATAAGGAAGAAATCGAGATTGAAGCTAGAGAAATTCATGCACCAGTACGAAAAAAGTTTAAAAAGAGAAAAATTATAAACTTTAGGAATTGACGATTTATGGGCAGCAGATTTAGTAATAATGTCTAACTATTCAGATCAAAATGATGGATTTAAGTATATGTTAAATGTTATTGATACTTTCTCAAAATATACTTGGTCAAGAGCTATCAAAAGAAAAAACGGCAAGGATGTTTCAAAAGCTGTCGAAGATATAGTAAAAGATGCCATAAGGATCAATCACAAACCTCCTAACCTACTTCATACAGATAAGGGTTTAGAGTTTAAAAATAAAGAATTTAACGATGTTTTGAGAAAATACAACATTAAGATTTATCATACTGAAAATGAAGAGAAATCAAGTATTGTAGAGAGATATAACAGAACTCAAAATGAGAGAATGAAAGTAATTTTTGAGATTAATAAAAACTTTAAATGGATCGATATTCTTCAAAAAATCGTAAACAATTATAACGATACAGTTCACAGCACGATCAAAATGAAGCCCAAAGACGTAGATAAGGCTGCAGAAAAGGAGTTATTAGAGACCGTTTTCAAGTATATTCCACCAGAAATTCACACGAAAACTAAATTTAAAGTCAATGATCATGTAAGAATTGTTAGTAAAAAAACAACATTTTCGAACAAATATAAGAACAATTGGTCAAGAGAAATCTTTGTGATTTATCAAATTAATAACACAGATCCTGTAACTTATAGTATAAAAGATTTAAATAATGAAGAAATAACCGGAAAGTTTTATGAATATGAATTGAGAAAGTCAAAGCTGTAATTTTTTCTATATAAATGGAGGCTCAAAAGAAGTGCACAATTTGTCAAGAATATAAATATTTTGAAGAATTTCATAAAAATAAGACTAAAAAAGGAGGAATAGAGTCTATGTGTAAAGTTTGCCGTAGTAAATATGAGAGAGAATTATACGATAAAATAGAAAAATTAACATTAGAAGAGAAAAAATGTTGCGTTTGTAAAGAAATTAAGGATATTTCCAAATTTTACGATTGGAATTATAGTAGAGATAAAAAACATACGCATTGTAAAGATTGCGCTATAAGAATTCAACGAAAAAGTCAAAAGAAACCGACTCTTTGCGAGTGTGGACGAATCATTCAATGGTTACCTTATCTTCAAAAACATTTACAGACAAAATATCATAATTCGAGAGTTTAATAAAATTTAGTAACATTTTCATCGTGTAATAATTTTTTCTATATAAATGGAGTCTCAAAAGAAATGTACAAAGTGTCAAGAATTTTATAAGGAAAAGAATAGAAAAGACTGTTATTGTAAGGAATTATATGATAAAATGGACAAATTAACTTTAGAAGAAAAAAAGTGTTACGTTTGTAAAGAAATTAAAAATATTTCTGAATTTAATAACTGGCAGTATAGTAAAGATAGAAAAGATGCTTTTTGCAAAGATTGTGCTAAAAAAATTTTCAGCGAAAGTTATAAAAACGAAATGCCTTGTGAATATGAAAAAAAAATTCTACAATGGTTACCTAGTTATGCTAAACATTTACAAACAAAATATAATAAATCGAGAGTTTTTAGTAAAATTTAGAAACATTTTCATCGTGTAATTTAGATATTCTATAAATCAGTCGAGATTCTGCCATATTTGTAGTAAAATGATTTCCGTTGTATAAAATATTCAAAGATTCTTTCATTTGGTTGTAGAGATTTATACTATTTGGAGCTCCATATCTTAGTAAAATTTCCATTTCTGGGTAATCAATTTCAAGTTCTTTCAATCTTTTCGGTATTTCTCTCTTTTGAGCTCTGATAACGTAATAAGGATATTCCCAAATGTGATTCTTCTTAATTAATACAAAAACATGGTGTTTTTTCTTATCAAAATCTTTACAAACAAGGTCTGGTTTCATTAAGTCAATTTTTACACTATGTTTTGCGATTATTTCCGTTTTTATTTCATCTTTAATTTGCAAGTGTTTAACTTCGTCCTCTAAATATTTAATCTTGTTTTCAAGTTTGTACTCACCAAATTTACGAATACTTGGCAAAACTTCTTTTGTAACCCACTTTTTAAACAATTTCGATTCTGGCTTATTAGATCTCAAAATTAAAGAATATAAACCAGATTCATTAACGAAAATAGTATGTTTTTGAATATTTTCTCGGGGTCTATGGGATAGACTACTGTAATTTATACATTCAAAAGTTGTTTTATCGTCATTATCGACATTATTTATGATAGCTTGCCTCGTGTTTTCATATTCTAAAATTTCTGCAACATCTTTTGCTTTGAACCAAATTTCGTTATTTTCGTCAACAATCGTAAAAATTTCTGTATTATTGAATTTGAGTTGATTATTTATTAGATCTACAACTGTCACCATTTAGATAGAAGAGAAATTTAACTAGTAATTTTTATTTTGAGTGTAAAGTCCAGATTCATTGATAAAAACAGTGTTTTTTTTGAAAGTTTGAAGGTAAGAACGATTCGTTCCCCCCTTGATTCATCATTCTTTCGACAATCTTAAATATATTGTTGTTTTACTCTCATTATTTAATAAATTTCCCTCAGAGTCTTGTATAGTTAGAACGATTTTTTGAATTCTTTTAATATTTTTTCTAATTGGAATATAATCGATTTCATTCGGTTTTTCACTGATTTTTGATCCATAAGCAACATTTGGGAAAAAAGTGTACAAAAATTTCAGATTCTTTGTGTAAATGTTCGGTATGAGTTTCAAAACTAGGTTCAACGAGATTACAATGTACTTCAATTACATCAAACGGTCTAAATTTTGGCGTTTTATTTCCTAAATATACCTGATTTGGCTCAATAGTTTCTTGAACAAACCGTAATAAATCTACTATAATTGCTGAAAACATTATTCTTACTGGTGATTTTATTTGAATTTTATTAGAGAGATAATTTTTTTGCATTTCAAACTTGTTTTCGTCAAAGTTTAAAGATTTATCTGATTGTTTGAATGTTTTCAGATAATTTTTAAGGGAATTTTTTATTTGATCGAAGGTATAATATCCTTTGTTTAAACCATAATATTTTGTTATGTTCTTCTCACTAAATCCTATACAATAAGGAGAACTTTCACTAATATTTATTACAAAATTGTCAGAATAAAAACCGCTTAAAACCGATAAAATAATTTGATTCTTCCTCTAAGTGTATAGGATGTTCCAAGTTTAAAAATAATTGAGAGCTTTCTGAAGTCAACTTGAACAGCTTCATTTTCGCTATTTAAATGGAGAAATTTTTAAAGCAAAAAGATCAGATAAAACTTCAAACGTTTGAAGAAAGTAAGAAAGATCAACCAATCAGATTGTTAATTGTTGGTTCAAGTGGATGTGGAAAAACAACTTTATTATTGAATTTTATCTACAATAGGTTGATTCCTTATTCCAATTTGTATGTTTTGAGTAAATCTTTAGAACAAGACGCCTATAAAAAATTACAAGAAAGATTTGAAAATATTGAGAAAAACTTAAACAAAAAAATATCACATTTTTATAATGCTTCCGAGGACATAGTTCACTTAAGCGAATGTAAACCAAATTCTTTAATCGTTTTCGATGATTGTATTTTAGAAAATCAAGACGTTATTAAAGAATATTTCGTAATGTCTCGTCACAAAAACATATCTTGTATCTATCTTTCTCAATGCTTTTCAAAGGTTGATAAACAAGTTATAAGAAATAATTTGAATATGTTGTGTGTTTTTAAACAAGATGATCATTATTCCAGAAAGATTTATAACAATTATGTGGGATCTGATATGAGTTTTAACCACTTTATTGAGTTGTGTGATAAAATTTGGAAAGAAGACTACGGTTTTTTAACTATTAATCTAACTTTGAAGCCTAAAAATGGAAAATATTTGAATAAATTTTCTAACATAAATGCTGCTCAGTGGTCTGACAAATCTACTTGATAAAATATTTGTTACAACTATTTTTATATTATCTTTAATTTTTATTTACATTATGAAAATAACAGAAAAAACGGTAAATCTGTTCACGTTCCACGTTCACGTTCATGTTTCACGTTCATGTTTCACGTTCATGTTTTACGTTCGTGTTTACGTTTCACGTTCGTGTTTCACGTTCGTGTTTCACGTTCGTGTTTCACGTTCATGTTTTACGTTTCGTGTTCACGTTTTTACGTTCCACGTTCACGTTTCAAAATTTTTCTAATTAAATGGTGAACGTAACTTCTGAAGAAGCGAAAAAACTTGATCAAATCGAAAAGAAATTAATCAAAGAATTTAAAGAACAGATTCGAATTGATGAAAAAGAACAAGAATTTATTCAAAAAATTAATCAACCTGTAACTTCTGCAATTAAAAATGTTGAAGGTAAAATTGAAAACGTTTTAAGCGATAATCAAAATTTGATGAATTTGGTTCCAGTTGTACGACAATTTGCCGATATTTCAATTCCAGAATCTGAAGAGTTTGAATTGCCAAAATTACCATCTTCAACACCATTTAGACCTCGAATCTTTGAAGACTCTACCATAGTTGAACCAATAAGTCCTGGAACAACGGATATAATAATTGGTGAAATTGGTAAAAAATTCCTTCCTAGAGTAAAAGATGATAAATTTGGTTTGTATTGGGATAAAAAAAAAGAAAAGTTTTATGATTGGAAATTCACCCGTTAATTTTGAGCATAATGATATCATTATTAATGAAAAAACATATGAAGGAACTCAAGGTTTATGGAGATTATTAACAGACTATGACGCTCCAAAAGATAATTTATATTCTGAAGAAGATTTGAAAAAGTATACAGAAATTTTATGGGAATCTGACTCAATTTACAAAAATAATGATCCATCTACTAAGAAGCCTAAGTCAAGTAGAGGTAAAAAATATATGAAATTAATTAAACCAATTTGGGAGAAACGAATCGAAGGATCAGGTATAAGAAAATACAGTGATAATAAGATTGAGTACAGATATATCGACGATTTGACAAAACTCGATGGAATTATTAATTATATTTATGCTCAAGAGAAGGCTGGAAATAACAATTTTTTGAATGAAAAGAAAGCAATTAAAGATTTTATTTCGAACAAACTTGACGAAATGATTGAAAAACCTGATGGAATTAAATATTTAAAACGAGTTTTGCCGGCAATAAGTTCATCTATGATTGAGGGTAGTGGACTTTTGAATGATTTTATCAACAATTTACCTTTTGAATTACACGTACCAACTTATCAGTATCTGGGGCCTGGCACAAAACTCGAAAAAAGACTAAAAAGAGGAGATCCTGGTATAAATAAATTAGATCAAGCTGCTATGGAACACGATATTTTTTATGCAAAACATAGAGACACAAATTCCAGACATATAGCAGATAAAGTTTTGCAAGATAAAGCAATGGATAGATTTTTATCAAAAGATGCTAGTTTAGGTGAAAGATTTGTTGCGCTTCCAACAGCTGGAGCAATGTTTTTGAAGAGAAAACTAGGAATGGGAATCGAAGAGAACTTGAAATTTTAACTATATAAATGGAGGTGAATGTAAATTTCAGCAAAAATCAGAAAGAAAAAATAAAATCCGCTTTTAAGAAGAAAATACCCGTTAGTATTCAATTTAAAATAGATCAACTAAAAAATGGCGAAGATAAGATATTTTTAACAAATAGACAATACAATAAACTCGAAAAACATAAGAAAAACAATAAAGGAACCAGAATAGAATTTTCTTATAATCAGTTGAAAGAACTTAAAAATGGTGGACTTTTGAAAGATTTATTAGATTTTGGAGAAAATATTCCAGTTGTTAAAAATGTTGTTCCTTATGTTCGTAAAGCTGCTCCAATCGTTAAAAAGGATGTGATTCCTATTGTTCGAAACATTTTAAATTGGTTAGATAAAGAGTTGGAAGATGTTACAGGATCTGGATTAGATGAAAAAACTTTGAATTACGTGAAATCAAACATTAAAAAAAAATTTGAAATCAAACCTTTAACATTCGGGGAATTGGAAGAAATCTGCAAAAATATTAAACATTTTAGAGGAATCTTCATGAGAGATACATTACCTGAAAAAGTTAAGAAATTTGAATGTGGAATTGTGAATTTAGACTCGATTATGGGAAGTGGAACGCATTGGATTTGTTATTATAAAAATGATAAGAATGCATGTTATTTTGATTCGTATGGAAGAATTGAGGACAAACCACCTATAGAATTGATTAAATATTTGAAAAAATCAAGCGTCTATTACAATGATTCTCAGATTCAAGACTATAAAGATCCCCCAATTTGTGGTCATTTATGTGTTTTTGTGTTGAATGAACTGAGTGATGGTAAAGATTTTAAAGAAGTTGTTAACAAATTATTACTTAATAAATATGGATTCACAAAATATTTTTGACGTATTTGGAACACAAATTATTCAAAATGTAGATAATAGTTTGAATTTTGATAGTTTGAGAAATGAGTTTGATAACAAGTTAGAAAATTTATTACAAAACCTTCCAGATTCAGATATGTTTGCTGTCGAGATTGAAGATTTTAAAGCAGAATATGATAACAAACTTGCAAATTTCATGAGTTCAAATGAAGTTGCTGATAAAATAAAAACATTGAAAAAAGAATTTGAAGATGGTGCAAAAAAAATATTTACCAATTTAATGTCTCATATCGAAAAAGCTGATAAAATTACTGAAGCGATCAAAGTTGAAAAGAATTATGTTAGTTTGGCTAATAAAAAAAGAATTGTCGGTGTTCGACCTGGTATTGACAAACATGATGTTGTTGTTAAAGAACAAATTTTAAAACCTCTAAAATTATCAGAAAACATCGATATTGTTGATTTACATGATCCGAATGTTAAAAATGCCTTAGATTTTAAAGGAAAAAGAATTAGCAGTGTTAGTAAAGGAATTAATCCATTTGATGCTGTTGTAATGATTCAATTAGAAGATCCTATTAAAATGTTTAATGAACTAAAACAAAATTATGAGAATCATAAACAGCATGTTAAAGATTTTACAACAGAAGTCTATGAAAAACTTGATGAAAGAAGTAAAAGATCAGTAGACGATGTTGGTGAAATTAATGAAAAACTTACTAAATTTAAAGAGTCTTTTGATAAGTTTAGTTTAGATGCTACGAAAACTTTTGAGAATATTGGTCATACATTTGTTGAATACAATGATTCTTATGCTGTCAAATTTCAAAAATTAGAAGAAAAAATTAATAAGTTCGAGGAAGATCTTACTGAAATAGGTATTCTCGCAGGGTTTTATGCATGATAAAATTTCCTTATATAAATGGCGCTCATATACTGTGTGAGATGTAAAGAAAAAAACTGCAACAAGTGATATAAAATACTATGCAAATATCAATGGAGTTAAAAGAGTTTCTGGAAAATGTGCTGAATGTAACGCTAAAAAGAGCCAATTTATAAAAACTTGAAATTTTTTCTTAATAAATAGAGATGGCGGGACATTACAGTGCTTTCGATCTTTTTATAATGCAACACGAAAGAGATTTGAAAAAAGAACATTGGGATGATATTTTCTCAAAAATATGAATTATCCGAAGATATGATGAGATTATACGTAAACAAATTGAATTGGTATAACATTGCTAAATATCAAAATCTGTCCCCAGAGTTCATTCAAGAAAATATACATTATCAATTAAAAGATCATATGTCTGTTCTTTGTCTCTATCAACACTTGAGTATAAAATTTTTGGATGAAAATAAAGATACAGTTGATTGGAACAATATTATAGATAGCGGTTACTATCCTGTGCAAATTTTATTGAAATATGTGACCGAGATCGCAAAATTTAAGGAAGAGAATCCCGAATATGACGAAGTAGATCATTAAAAAATGACTAAAATTTATATCTTTTCTTATAAAAACGTACATTAGATCGATGAAAAAATGATATCTTTCTTATACATGATGTTTAAAATTTCTAAATTTTCTCTTATTAAATGGCGGACTACAGAAAATATGCTAGTGATATTGAAAGGGCGGAGTTTAAAAATTTCTATCCAAGTAGTAAACAACATTTGAATGAACCGAATAAAAGAACTGAGTTTAATATTGATTTTGGAGATAACTTTTGCTCGTCTAACTTCCAGTTTTATATTTCTGGAACTTTAACAAAACAAGATGGTCAAGCATATCTTGGAACTGATAATGTTAGATTAATCGATAATTTTATACCGTTTTTATTTTCTAAGATTGAAGTAAGAAAACACAATAAATTGATAGAAGAAGTCGAAAACTGTGGCCAATTAAGCACGATTAAAGGAACTATTTCGTATTCAAAAAGTGATGTTATTTCTCAAACTTCTAATGGCTTTGAATCAGATTTTAAATTTGGTGTTTTTGAAGCAGCTGGAAATTTATCTCATTTTGGATTAGGATTTTTTGAAAATGTTACTATTCCGATCTATAAAGGAGGATTTTATCTAAGTTTTATAAGAGCAGAAGACGATGATGTGATTCTGAAGACTGCAACTGGAAATGTTATGCCTGTTGATGGAAAAATAACAATTACAGATTTTTTTTATTAGAGTTCCAATGATTGATTATAAAACCACGAGTAAAATTAGGTTGATTGATGAAATTACAAAAAGTCAAAACATTATGTTTAATTTTCTAGATTGGCAATGTATTGAACAAAAAGGTATTTCCGGAACAACTTATTCGTTCGATATTACAAATATTTATAGAAATATCTTCAATCCCAAGTTCGTTATCATTGGTTTTCAAACAGGTAGACAGAATAATCAAGAAAAAAATCCTTCAAAGTTTGATAGTTTGGATGTAAAAAATATCAGAGTAAAATTGAACGGTTCTTATTATCCAGATGAATTACAAAATTTAAACATTTCAGGAGGTCTTTTCAGAATCATGTATCAGATGTATCAAGATTTTAAGAAAGTTTACTGTAATAATAAGGAAATGTATTACAATCCTAAAGAATTTTTAGCGAATAGACCTGTTTATGTCATTGATACAACAAAGAGTTTGACAAATATTTCTGGTTCAAAGAACGATATAATTATCAATATGGATTTTCAAAATGCTGTTACTAACTCGACATGTTATGTGGTTGTGGTTTCTGAGAAATTTTTAGCCTATGATGTGATTAAGAACGATATTAGAGAAATTCAGTAAAATTTTTGAAAAAATCGTCTTATTGTCTATATTATTCATTGGATAATTCTACAACTTTACAGAATTGTTAAAGACATTGATATAAGTATTCATTTTTAATTTCAAAAGAATATCTTAAAAAATGGGGATGATATTAACAAAAAACTATTCCAAGGTCATCTTAAGGGTTGGACCGGAAGTTATGATTTTAAAAAATACTTTAATATTTACTGATCCTATATACCAAATTTCAGCAAAAAAGCTCCAATAGTTCTCGAGATATAAGAGTATTAAGATAAGGGATGATTGGGGTAGATTTTGAAAATTTTGTTATTTTTCATGAAATTTTAAGTTGAACTCGCTTGTTTTTGAAGTTTCAGATTTTTCTGATTATTTTTTTTATTTTTTTATGAATATTAAGAAATAGGGGATGATTTCACCCTTATGGATAAGTTAAGTCGAAAGAGTTAAGTATTTACTATATGTGTACCAAATTTCATTAAAATCGGTTGAGTGGTTTTTGAAATATAAAATTATTAATAAATTTGTAAACTAGCACTCCTAATTGAACAACTTATATAGCAGAGATATAGCTTATAACTTTCGAGACTCTCCGTAGCTCAGTTGGTAAGACGCTTGCCTTCAAAGCCTGAGGTTCTGGGTTCAAATCCCAGAGCTTCAGGCGCGCTTTTTATTGAGGAAGACATGGTTGTCGTTCAGTGGTTGGGGACAAGTCTTTACACGAGTGGCCATAGTGTAATGACTATAGAACAAGCCGAGTAATGACAACTGTGGTTGGCGCGCCATTTGCTTCCTCACCTTTCTACTTCATTCCTTAATTCCTTCTCTTCCTTAATTCGTTCATTACATTCATCATTCACATCGTTCATTAATACAACATTACACTTACAAAACACCCAACACAAATTCCCTAATTGTATCTCTCCATCAACTTCTACACAGTAGTTACCAAAGAAAATTGAGACTTGGGAACAAAAAAATTCCAGAGTCTAAGACCCGAATTACAGCTCCTAGCCATTAACTTGGTTGGACAGTAGCAGTGCAGGGCCAAGTCTCTAAACAATAGACACCGTAGAAGTTGAATGTGATGTGATTCCCCATAGCGCAAACACGCACACTAACAACACTACACCAAAGACACAATCATTCATTTTGTATGTCTTTCATTATATCGTAATGAATTGCTGAATGGCAAACGTTTCTCTTTTCTTCGTCAGAACCACACACACACAATATATCTGTTTCGTAAATGTTTTTTTCCATATAATTTATCCCAATCTACAACAAAAGCGTGATCTCTTATAAATTCCTTTGATAAATCTTGTTTGTTTACAAAGACTTGTTAAAAAACTAGCTGTATGCATATTTCTTGTCCAGTATGGATATTGTCTTCTCAACATTTCAACAAATAAGCAATGAAATTTAGCATAAAAGCGATGAAAAATGTCAGATTGTTGGTGTTTTAGTTTATTTTGTAAAAATCGGAATATTTTTTCTTATTTTTCTATTATTTAATTTAAAATCTCCTATTACATTTAACATATTTATACTATCTAAGTTGTCTGTAATAAATTGCATTGAACACTTTTTAGTACTTAAAAGTTCTCTGAATTCGTTTTCATTTAAGGATTCGTTTTCACTTAAGGAAAATATCAACATTTGTTTAACATATTTAGGTAATTCAAAGAAGTCTTTATAACTATTTCCTGTGGTAAGTTCTTTAAATGCTAGAAACTGAAGTGATTTTGGAGAGTTCATGTTGTTTGATGACTATTTAGTAGAATAGATTTTTTATTTAAGAAAAATAATTTGCTAAATTCATATTATTCTCTTTCATTCCTTCTAAAACTTCAAAAATATACTCTTTCGCTGATGAAAAATCTCGATTTCTTCCGGAATAATCTTTGTAATCATAGACAAAATATCCTAAATAGTTGAATAATAAAATAAAATCATTTCTTTTTATCTCGGTAGTTGAAATATAAACATAAACATTTGTGCTAAAAAATTTATATCTCGGCAGAGTTAGTTCCATAATCTCCATTTACAAAAAAATCTTTTTGTTTAAATGGAAGAGTATAATGCCAACTGTTACAAGTGTTATAATAGAGGAGAAATTATTGATAAAAGATATTTAGTTTGTAGAGATTGTAATTTAATTTTGTACGAAAGACCTAAACCTAGGAAATTTCGAAATAAACTAACACATTTGAATAATCTGCTTACAAAATTACAATACGGAGGTGAAAAACAAACAAAATTTGTTACAGAATTTAGAAAACAGAATAAACATTTTTACTTATCTCTTATAACCGTTGAAAAAATTATTTTCCTTTTCAAAGAATACATTAGGTTTGTAGGTATCGATACACACGTTTATTATGAGAAGATTTTACCTGTATTTTTTCATTATCTGGATATTGAATTTGATTATGATTTTAAGCCTGAAATCTTTGATGATTTTATAGTACATTTGGAGAAATTAAATGAAGAACCTCGTCAAAAGAATGTGGTTTTACTCACATTCTCCCCGACTTCTCGAGTGATTGTTAGCAAATTCCATCATTTCCGTTTATAAGTTTTAATTTATAGTTTATTCGTAGCAGATTTGACAACATTTCCAATAGATTGATTCTAAGGAGATTTTACATTAAAACTGCTCAAGAAAGTAGAAGCAAACAGCTATAGATTCGGTAATTTTTCATTCGTGAGTTACTGTTTGATTTTACAGATTCGTTTATTGTCCTTTAAACAGTATTTTCCCTTGATTTACTGTTGGCTCCGAAAGTGAGCTAGGAACCCCATATTCATATCTACTTATAATATTATATTTTATATTTATATATTATATATTTCCATCGGTAGCAGCATTACACAATTTGTGCTGAAGTAAATTTAACTAATGACCCTCCCACTACTCATTCGCGCATTGACTGATTACGTTCAAATTTAATTGATGCAACAAAATATGCAAAGTTAATGATTCTATTAGTTGTATAAACTATTTTCTCTCATTCATGATATTAATAATATAAATAACATTCATTGTTATTATTGAAATTTGTTCGTAACTGCATGTTTTATTAATTTATGTACATTGACAATTCCGATAATGACAATAAAACAACCATCTATTTGAGACTCATAAATGTACGTTTTATATAAAACTCAGTCATATACTCGTTATATCATAATAACATAAACTATTATTAAAATTGGCTGAGCGCTAACAAAGATACTGGAGGAGCTGGAAAAATTGCAAGTCTTTCTGTCTCTGTCCCCCACGGAACGTCGAAAACGAGCTATATACTTTGTATAAATTCATCTATATACTCGTACAAGGAGGCAGATGACGGTCCATGGCTATCGATGGGATATGTTTGAACGTTGACTGACATTTTTAAATTGTTCTTATGGGCAACCATGAAGAGATTGCGGAAAACACAGAATAAATAGATTTTTGAACAAACCTAGTACAATCACATGACATTTCACACGTTCAACCAAACGAAATGACATTTTGAATACACCTCAGCGAAGTCTGTTACGTGATACAAGTCTGACGTACTCTTAACCTGCACAGTAACAGAGCAAGTTCTAGTGAGTCTTTGTAGATTCATTTCCGTATAACTTTTGTACTTGTGGCTATAATCAGTTGTCAGCCTGACAAATTTTGTAATATGTCGGGATATTTTGAATACACCTCAGCGAAGTCTGTTACGTGATACAAGTCTGACGTACTCCTAACCTGCACAGTAAACAGAGCAAGTTCTAGTGAGTCTTTGTAGATTCATTTCCGTATAACTTTTGTACTTGTGGCTATAATCAGTTGTCAGCCTGACAAATTTGGTAATATGTCGGGATATTTTGAATACACCTCAGCGAAGTCTGTTACGTGATACAAGTCTGACGTACTCCTAACCTGCACAGTAACAGAGCAAGTTCTAGTGAGTCTTTGTAGATTCATTTCCGTATAACTTTTGTACTTGTGGCTATAATCAGTTGTCAGCCTGGCAAATTTTGTAATATGTCGGGATATTTTGAATACACCTCAGCGAAGTCTGTTACGTGATACAAGTCTGACGTACTCTTAACCTGCACAGTAACAGAGCAAGTTCTAGTGAGTCTTTGTAGATTCATTTCCGTATAACTTTTGTACTTGTGGCTATAATCAGTTGTCAGCCTGACAAATTTTGTAATATGTCGGGATATTTTGAATACACCTCAGCGAAGTCTGTTACGTGATACAAGTCTGACGTACTCCTAACCTGCACAGTAACAGAGCAAGTTCTAGTGAGTCTTTGTAGATTCATTTCCGTATAACTTTTGTACTTGTGGCTATAATCAGTTGTCAGCCTGACAAATTTTGTAATATGTCGGGATATTTTGAATACACCTCAGCGAAGTCTGTTACGTGATACAAGTCTGACGTACTCCTAACCTGCACAGTAACAGAGCAAGTTCTAGTGAGTCTTTGTAGATTCATTTCCGTATAACTTTTGTACTTGTGGCTATAATCAGTTGTCAGCCTGACAAATTTTGTAATATGTCGGGATATTTTGAATACACCTCAGCGAAGTCTGTTACGTGATACAAGTCTGACGTACTCTTAACCTGCACAGTAACAGAGCAAGTTCTAGTGAGTCTTTGTAGATTCATTTCCGTATAACTTTTGTACTTGTGGCTATAATCAGTTGTCAGCCTGACAAATTTTGTAATATGTCGGGATATTTTGAATACACCTCAGCGAAGTCTGTTACGTGATACAAGTCTGACGTACTCCTAACCTGCACAGTAACAGAGCAAGTTCTAGTGAGTCTTTGTAGATTCATTTCCGTATAACTTTTGTACTTGTGGCTATAATCAGTTGTCAGCCTGACAAATTTTGTAATATGTCGGGATATTTTGAATACACCTCAGCGAAGTCTGTTACGTGATACAAGTCTGACGTACTCCTAACCTGCACAGTAACAGAGCAAGTTCTAGTGAGTCTTTGTAGATTCATTTCCGTATAACTTTTGTACTTGTGGCTATAATCAGTTGTCAGCCTGACAAATTTTGTAATATGTCGGGATATTTTGAATACACCTCAGCGAAGTCTGTTACGTGATACAAGTCTGACGTACTCCTAACCTGCACAGTAACAGAGCAAGTTCTAGTGAGTCTTTGTAGATTCATTTCCGTATAACTTTTGTACTTGTGGCTATAATCAGTTGTCAGCCTGACAAATTTTGTAATATGTCGGGATATTTTGAATACACCTCAGCGAAAGTCTGTTTACGTGATACAAGTCTGACGTACTCCTAACTGCCAACACAGTAACAGAGCAAGTTCTAGTGAGTCTTTTGTAGATTCATTTCCGTATAACTTTTGTACTTGTGGCTATAATCAGTTTGTCAGCCTGACAAATTTTGTAATATGTCGGGATATTTTGAATACACCTCAGCGAAGTCTGTTACGTGATACAAGTCTGACGTACTCCTAACCTGCACAGTAACAGAGCAAGTTCTAGTGAGTCTTTGTAGATTCATTTCCGTATAACTTTTTGTACTTGTGGCTATAATCAGTTGTCAGCCTGACAAATTTTGTAATATGTCGGGATATTTTGAATACACCTCAGCGAAGTCTGTTACGTGATACAAGTCTGACGTACTCCTAACCTGCACAGTAACAGAGCAAGTTCTAGTGAGTCTTTGTAGATTCATTTCCGTATAACTTTTGTACTTGTGGCTATAATCAGTTGTCAGCCTGACAAATTTTGTAATATGTCGGGATATTTTGGAATACACCTCAGCGAAGTCTGTTACGTGATACAAGTCTGACGTACTCCTAACCTGCACAGTAACAGAGCAAGTTCTAGTGAGTCTTTGTAGATTCATTTCCGTATAACTTTTGTACTTGTGGCTATAATCAGTTGTCAGCCTGACAAAATTTTTGTAATATGTCGGGATATTTTGAATACACCTCAGCGAAGTCTGTTACGTGATACAAGTCTGACGTACTCCTAACCTGCACAGTAACAGAGCAAGTTCTAGTGAGTCTTTGTAGATTCATTTCCGTATAACTTTTGTACTTGTGGCTATAATCAGTTGTCAGCCTGACAAATTTTGTAATATGTCGGGATATTTTGAATACACCTCAGCGAAGTCTGTTACGTGATACAAGTCTGACGTACTCCTAACCTGCACAGTAACAGAGCAAGTTCTAGTGAGTCTTTGTAGATTCATTTCCGTATAACTTTTGTACTTGTGGCTATAATCAGTTGTCAGCCTGACAAATTTTGTAATATGTCGGGATAATTTTGAATACACCTCAGCGAAGTCTGTTTACGTGATACAAGTCTGACGTACTCTTAACCTGCACAGTAACAGAGCAAGTTCTAGTGAGTCTTTGTAGATTTCATTTCCGTATAACTTTTGTACTTGTGGCTATAATCAGTTGTCAGCCTGACAAATTTTGTAATATGTCGGGATATTTTGAATACACCTCAGCGAAGTCTGTTACGTGATACAAGTCTGACGTACTCCTAACCTGCACAGTAACAGAGCAAGTTCTAGTGAGTCTTTGTAGATTCATTTCCGTATAACTTTTGTGTACTTGTGGCTATAATCAGTTTGTCAGCCTGACAAATTTTGTAATATGTCGGGATATTTTGAATACACCTCAGCGAAGTCTGTTACGTGATACAAGTCTGACGTACTCTTAACCTGCACAGTAAACAGAGCAAGTTTAGTGAGTCTTTGTAGATTCATTTCCGTATAACTTTTGTACTTGTGGCTATAATCAGTTGTCAGCCTGACAAATTTTGTAATATGTCGGGATATTTTTGAATACACCTCAGCGAAAGTCTGTTACGTGATACAAGTCTGACGTACTCCAAACCTGCACAGTAACAGAGCAAGTTCTAGTGAGTCTTTGTAGATTCATTTCCGTATAACTTTTTGTACTTGTGGCTATAATCAGTTGTCAGCCTGACAAATTTTGTAATATGTCGGGATATTTTGAATACACCTCAGCGAAGTCTGTTACGTGATACAAGTCTGACGTACTCCTAACCTGCACAGTAACAGAGCAAGTTCTAGTGAGTCTTTGTAGATTCATTTCCGTATAACTTTTTGTACTTGTGGCTATAATCAGTTGTCAGCCTGACAAATTTTGTAATATGTCGGGATATTTTGAATACACCTCAGCGAAGTCTGTTACGTGATACAAGTCTGACGTACTCCTAACCTGCACAGTAACAGAGCAAGTTCTAGTGAGTCTTTGTAGATTCATTTCCGTATAACTTTTGTACTTGTGGCTATAATCAGTTGTCAGCCTGACAAAATTTTGTAATATGTCGGGATATTTTGAATACACCTCAGCGAAGTCTGTTACGTGATACAAGTCTGACGTACTCCTAACCTGCACAGTAACAGAGCAAGTTCTAGTGAGTCTTTGTAGATTCATTTCGTATAACTTTTGTACTTGTGGCTATAATCAGTTGTCAGCCTGACAAATTTTGTAATATGTCGGGATATTTGAATACACCTCAGCGAAGTCTGTTACGTGATACAGTCTGACGTACTCCTAACCTGCACAGTAACAGAGCAAGTTCTAGTGAGTCTTTGTAGATTCATTTCCGTATAACTTTTTTGTACTTGTGGCTATAATCAGTTGTCAGCCTGACAAATTTTGTAATATGTCGGGATATTTTGAATACACCTCAGCGAAGTCTGTTTACGTGATACAAGTCTGACGTACTCCTAACCTGCACAGTAACAGGAGCAAGTTCTAGTGAGTCTTTGTAGATTCATTTCCGTATAACTTTTGTACTTGTGGCTATAATCAGTTGTCAGCCTGACAAATTTTGTAATATGTCGGGATAATTTTGAATACACCTCAGCGAAGTCTGTTACGTGATACAAGTCTGACGTACTCCTAACCTGCACAGTAACAGAGCAAGTTCTAGTGAGTCTTTGTAGATTCATTTCCGTATAACTTTTGTACTTGTGGCTATAATCAGTTGTCAGCCTGACAAATTTTGTAATATGTCGGGATATTTTGAATACACCTCAGCGAAGTCTGTTACGTGATACAAGTCTGACGTACTCCTAACCTGCACAGTAACAGAGCAAGTTCTAGTGAGTCTTTGTAGATTCATTTCCGTATAACTTTTGTACTTGTGGCTATAATCAGTTGTCAGCCTGACAAATTTTGTAATATGTCGGGATATTTTGAATACACCTCCAGCGAAGTCTGTTACGTGATAACAAGTCTGACGTACTCCTAACCTGCACAGTAACAGAGCAAGTTCTAGTGAGTCTTTGTAGATTCATTTTCCGTATAACTTTTGTACTTGTGGCTATAATCAGTTGTCAGCCTGACAAATTTTTGTTAATATGTCGGGATATTTTGAGAATTACACCTCAGCGAAGTCTGTTACGTGATACAAGTCTGACGTACTCCTAACCTGCACAGTAACAGAGCAAGTTCTAGTGAGTCTTTGTAGATTCATTTCCGTATAACTTTTGTACTTGTGGCTATAATCAGTTGTCAGCCTGACAAATTTTGTAATATGTCGGGATATTTTGAATACACCTCAGCGAAGTCTGTTACGTGATACAAGTCTGACGTACTCCTAACCTGCACAGTAACAGAGCAAGTTCTAGTGAGTCTTTGTAGATTCATTTCCGTATAACTTTTGTACTTGTGGCTATAATCAGTTGTCAGCCTGACAAATTTTGTAATATGTCGGGATATTTTGAATTACACCTCAGCGAAGTCTGTTACGTGATACAAGTCTGACGTACTCCTAACCTGCACAGTAACAGAGCAAGTTCTAGTGAGTCTTTGTAGATTCATTTCCGTATAACTTTTGTACTTGTGGCTATAATCAGTTGTCAGCCTGACAAATTTTGTAATATGTCGGGATATTTTGAATACACCTCAGCGAAGTCTGTTACGTGATACAAGTCTGACGTACTCCTAACCTGCACAGTAACAGAGCAAGTTCTAGTGAGTCTTTGTAGATTCATTTCCGTATAACTTTTGTACTTGTGGCTATAAATCAGTTGTCAGCCTGACAAATTTTGTAATATGTCGGGATATTTTTGAATACACCTCAGCGAAGTCTGTTACGTGATACAAGTCTGACGTACTCCTAACCTGCACAGTAACAGAGCAAGTTCTAGTGAGTCTTTGTAGATTCATTTCCGTATAACTTTTGTACTTGTGGCTATAATCAGTTGTCAGCCTGACAAATTTTGTAATATGTCGGGATATTTTGAATACACCTCAGCGAAGTCTGTTACGTGATACAAGTCTGACGTACTCCTAACCTGCACAGTAACAGAGCAAGTTCTAGTGAGTCTTTGTAGATTCATTTCCGTATAACTTTTGTACTTGTGGCTATAATCAGTTGTCAGCCTGACAAATTTTGTAATATGTCGGGATATTTTGAATACACCTCAGCGAAGTCTGTTACGTGATACAAGTCTGACGTACTCTTAACCTGCACAGTAACAGAGCAAGTTCTAGTGAGTCTTTGTAGATTCATTTCCGTATAAACTTTTGTACTTGTGGCTATAATCAGTTGTCAGCCTGACAAATTTTGTAATATGTCGGGATATTTTGAATACACCTCAGCGAAGTCTGTTACGTGATACAAGTCTGACGTACTCTTAACCTGCACAGTAACAGAGCAAGTTCTAGTGAGTCTTTGTAGATTCATTTCCGTATAACTTTTGTACTTGTGGCTATAATCAGTTGTCAACCTGACAAATTTTGTAATATGTCGGGATATTTTGAATACACCTCAGCGAAGTCTGTTACGTGATACAAGTCTGACGTACTCCTAACCTGCACAGTAAACAGAGCAAGTTCTAGTGAGTCTTTGTAGATTCATTTCCGTATAACTTTTGTACTTGTGGCTATAATCAGTTGTCTGCCTGACAAATTTTGTAATATGTCGGGATATTTTGAATACACCTCAGCGAAGTCTGTTACGTGATACAAGTCTGACGTACTCCTAACCTGCACAGTAACAGAGCAAGTTCTAGTGAGTCTTTGTAGATTCATTTCCGTATAAATTTTGTACTTGTGGCTATAATCAGTTGTCAGCCTGACAAATTTGGTCATATGTCGGGATATTTTCAATACACCTCAGCGAAGTCTGTTACGTGATACAAGTCTGACGTACTCCTAACCTGCACAGTAAACAGAGCAAGTTCTAGTGAGTCTTTGTAGATTCATTTCCGTATAAATAACTTTTGTACTTGTGGCTATAATCAGTTGTCAGCCTGACAAATTTTGTAATATGTCGGGATATTTTGAATACACCTCAGCGAAGTCTGTTACGTGATACAAGTCTGACGTACTCCTAACCTGCACAGTAACAGAGCAAGTTCTAGTGAGTCTTTGTAGATGCATTTCCGTATAACTTTTGTACTTATGGCTATAATCAGTTGTCAGCCTGACAAATTTTGTAATATGTCGGGATATTTTGAATACACCTCAGCGAAGTCTGTTACGTGATACAAGTCTGACGTACTCCTAACCTGCACAGTAACAGAGCAAGTTCTAGTGAGTCTTTGTAGATTCATTTCCGTATAAATTTTGTACTTATGGCTATAATCAGTTGTCAGCCTGACAAATTGTGTCATTTTGGGATATTTTGATGCCAAGGTATTTTATCTGCTTACTTTTAAACTGTGTGTAACTGTATTTCAGCTCAAATATTCGGGAGTTAAACGGGTCAGAGGTTGTTTGCGAGTTATGTAAAGAAAGCTGATGTGGTTTTACGCGTCCATTTACACATGAGTTGATTAATAACAATTTCTCAGCGGAACATTTGTTAAATGGGTTTCGTAGAAGCGGCTATTAACTCTCTCATGAAATTAAACGTTAAACGTGGACTCAGTGGCCTTGGATACTAGATCATCCCTGACATGGCCACTGGCACACTGAGAGGAGATCAACACAGCAATATAATATGTTTCTTTAGTTCTCTCCAGAGCATTATTTATCAATGTTACATACGGAATCCCGGTCCTGTTGCAGTTACGTGATGGGGAGTGATCTGACCTTCATTGTTCCCATTGATGCTTGGATATCCGATTTGTTCGGGGGACAGGTGTTCATGAATGATGGTTCTAATGACTTCAGCAATCTATGTTTTTATGTCTTCCCGACCAAAATTTCTGCTCACCAAATAACCTTCTCATAGATATTTTAGGCAGACAGGATGACTAGTGTATTTAAAACTTTTCCCAATATTGTCACTAACTACTGTAAGTTTTGGAATATTAAGTTTTGGACATATTTTTTGAGAGTTTGCAATGACAAATATTTAAAAGGTTTAGTGAGATTAATAGATACAAGATTAATATAAGCGTTTTATACGCAATTAAAAGTGTAATTTGGTCAATAAATTATTATTAAAATGTCTAATAGAGTATAAATTATAATTTAGTAGAAATATTGTAACATGCTTTCTACTTGATTTAGTATATGTTCCCAAATGAGCCTGATCACCTCATTAGAATATCTAGTTAAAGAGCTAGCCTTTAACGTTTGGACGAAATACTCAAGCCTGGAAGTGTTGCATTTTGCCTAACCTACCATAAGGGCGCAGGAGAAATTCATTTTAGCGAGTGAAGGACATCGGCTACTGCTAACAGTAGATCAACAGCTGTTTACCGGTAGGGCAGGCTGTTGATAGTGATATTGGACATTGGTAGATTGATAGCGGCATCCCTGTTTAGACATGCTTACCAGTAAGGAACATTCTAGTGGCTTCTGGGCATTGATGATACGACATCGGACACTAGATGAACCCTCTACACTACGGTGGATTACTTTGGTTTTCAGAAGAACATTTTAGAGGTAAGCAGGTGTCCTTATTAATAATATGTATAATCATGGACAGAATATCCATTACCGATTTTATAAATTCAAGCCCCAACCATAATTAAAGTATCAGTAATATTTTGAGTAAAGGGTCGATTGGCCGTAGTAGGCGGAAGCGTCACCTCGTGGCGTTGCCGAAAATATTTTCATGTCTGGAAAAGATAACTATATATTCACAAAATATATCCCAATAATTTCATAAAGGTGAAAAAAATTCATTTATATAATAGAATTGTTGATTTCTGTATGTAAATTATTAATGATTATGTACGTTGCCTTGTTAATTATGGATGTTATAATATTTTCCCATTGTGGCCTAAGCAATTTAAAGCCCAATAAATATTAGATAATTTTATCTTGATCGCCAAAATGTAGAAAAGATAGTTTTCTGTTCATATAATTTTATTATTTTACTGAAAGCCTCCCATTACTTCATGTAACTGCCCTACTTCAGTAGGTTAAAAATAATTCATCATGGTTGTAATAATTCATTTTACTTCTAGTATAAAATCCATTTCAAATGTTATAAAGAAATCATAATGAATACAATTAATCAGTCATGATAATTACAAAAAATGTTTGTCTAACCTAATTAATTATATAGTAATTACAAATAAATAAATAAAACTAAATCTGTTTTATGTTTAGTATACATGCCATCTAAATTAGTAGTATACAATAGCACTCTTATTTAACAATACATTTAAAGTATAGTCATGTCCAAGTACAGTGTGCAACTTAGGTAAATGCTCAGATGAAAGTAGACATATAGTTCACTACTTGTTTCAAATATAGAGAACTTTCATTAAGTTATCATTGGTTGAGATAAATTAATTAAGTAATTTTAGTTATACGATCGTTGTAACAGGAGGATTAGGAACCTATTCAGAGTTGTTGTGTTAATGTAATGTATTTAACGGTTGTCGTACAGTAGATGTTAAACAAGATAAACTATAAAACAACTTTGAATTAAAGCTTAATTAATTGAATAATTATTAATGCTAATTTGATTAAACCAATTTATAATTTTTATGTCTTGTAAAACAATGTCGTCATGTCACAAGTCTATATATCACCATAAAACATCTTTGTAAATAATAATTGTGTATTCTAAGCTTATTTTCTATGTCACTAAATTTAATGTTTGCTCGCTCAGTAACATGGTAATTCCCTCGAAAATAATATATACCTGTATAATCTTTTAGTATCTAGTATTGGTATTGCACTGTGCAATGTGTGATTGATTGTTATTTTAATAAAACTGTTTCTTTGAAAATAATTAATAATACAGGCAGTAATAATGCTAAACTTAGTAAATATTAAAAGCAATTTAGTCCAAAAGCACTCCATTTTTAGTCACAAGACTATTCCGCTATGATACTTGTACCTTTTAGTAGCTGTAATTGATGTTGCAATCCCGTAAAGATGCTGTGACTGTTACTTATAAAATATGTATTTTACTGTTGTCTTGAATTATTATTCGTTATGGTGCTTTCGTTATTGTATTTAATATTCAGTGTAGTTAAAAACTTTGAATACGTTGTGTTGTAAGTAATTTTAAAGAGCTGGGCTATCATCTTTGTACATTGTGCAGGGTTTTTATTCCCTGGAATCTGATCGTGGCTGCTGGACTGAGGATAATCTGTTAGTCCCCACTGTTGCTGCGCTCTCCGAGTTGCTGTTGCCGGCACCCGCCTGTTTGTCTGCCGTGCCGTACCGACCGACACTGCCGTACCGCACATCCGGTTCACCCGCGGTCGTGTGCTTCCTCTCGGTTCGGTCGACTTCGTTGAAGTTATCGGGCGTGGACTTGTCGTCTTCTGGTGAGTGACTTACAAAATTTTTTGGTGATCTCTCAGGTTATACTGTATTCCTCTTCGAGACGGGGACCATTCCTCTCGATATACCTCTCGGAGGATACTCAGCGCCTGGGACTCCACAAATAAGAGTTGCATCAATTATTACTCTTTTACTGTCTTTAGGTAGTTAAGTTGGTTTATGTTAAATGTTTAATTATATATCTGTATTGTAAGAAGGGTTTAATTATCTTAAGGTATCTTATCTAAGTCTGTGTGGTTATATCAGTAATAGTCTTGGTTATATATATGGAGTTGTTTTTTTGTTTCACTGTAGCGCAGATTAGAGGCAATACTGTCTGTAACTGTTATAAAATGATATAGGATACGTTTTTGCCCTTTACGGGAATTATTGCAATAAACTCGAGTCTGTAAAGTTCTGTAGTCTTGCGTTTTCCCGTCTTCACAGCTTAAATTTATAGTTATATTAATATAGTTGGAGTCACACCAAACATTTTCCTAGTTACTAAATTTATAAATATATTCGTATTCTCACAATTAAATTTAACTTTTATTGTAAACGGTTCATCGACCTTTGGTAATTCTCTTGGGTCCCTACACCTGCTTACCCTGGTGAAGTCCCGGAACCTGGAAAGGACTGGTTCCTTGTTACAGTCCCTGGAGTCTCCTTCCAAAACAAGGTGGCGCCCCAAAATAAATATTGAACATTTTTCGTCGTTGTTGTGGACTTCGCCTAGGACTTGGAACAACTTATCCCCCCTTTCCCCTGAGCTAGCCAGCATCAGTAACAGAGACTGGTGTGGACTGTTACAAATGGCGTCCGAACGTGGGGCCTGTGTTCCTTTTTTTAAATAGTGTAGAAATTAGAGTGTTTTAAGAAAACGTGTCCGGAACTTTGAAGACATCCGTTAGATATTTTGAGGATAGCTTGGGAATTATGTTTTGATCCAAGTACTGAAATTTAAAAGTAACTTACTTCTTTAAAGATTCTTTATATGATGTTTTGAACTCTTTTGGAAATAATTGTGTTGAATTTTATGTACGTGTCTGTGATGTAAAAATTTGTTTGTTTGTGTCCTTCATCGTTTTGGCTATTGTTTATGAACATTTTTGAACTGGGTGGATGAACTTGTCTGTTTCGCTGTTTAACTTGGTTTCTTGCATCACGATGAGTGCGTACCACTTAAGAAAATCTGAGGTGGAATATGAACTGAAAATCAGGGGTGTTTCTTCAGAAGGTTCGGCAGGAGAGTTAAGGAAGCGCTTGTCACATTGTCTATCTACGAATGTTCCAGCGGATGCGGTAGTTGTAAATAATTTGGATGTGGAGACGGAATTAGAAGAGTGTGAGGCTAAGTTGTCTGACTTGTCATCTTTGGTTTCTGATTATGATGGAAATCGCGCGGGACAATGAGTTCCAACGGCTTTCTGCAAGGTTGTGGCATCTGTACTACCGTGTTGAGAGAATTCCTGATACAGCCTCTACTGATATTGAACCGGGACAGCGGAAATCTGAGTTGCTTGTGAAAACAAAGACTTTTATTGATTCTTTTATCAGTACGGTCCCTCAGAACATTCCTTCTACCTACCAGGACTCATCAAAAGTAACACAGAAGACTACGAAATCTGTTGAGACATCTGAGGTTGGAAAAGCTATTGCCTCAGCTGATATGAATTTTCGAAAAACTCAATATCTTCCATTAGGCCTACTTCCCGAGACAGTGATAGATCGAAGCAGGGCTGGGTATTCAACTGATCAAGTTCCTTTTCAGGAGTCTCGTGATATCAGTAGTAGTTCTCGAAGCAAGTCAGTTCCTGTGTATAAATGGGGTGTACAGTTTGACAACTCATCAGGGCAGAGTATTGGAGCATTTTTAGAAAGAGTCGAGGAGCTCAGGAGAGCTAGAGGAGTTACACCTCAGGAGTTGTTTAATTCTGCAGTGGACCTATTCAGTGGTTCTGCACTGATTTGGTATAGATCAACTCAGTCAAGAATTTCATCTTGGGAGGAGCTATGCAAAGAAATGCGTATTGTATTCCAGGCCCCTGATTATGACTTTCAGTTACAACAGGAAATTTTTACTAGAGTGCAAGGGGATAACGAGTCCATAGATCTGTTTATTGCTGCCATGGAAGGTCTGTATGGTAGGTTGGCTTCCAGTGTTCCAGAACCAACCAGGCTTAAGTTAATAATGCACAATCTACATCCTCAACTTCAAGACCGTCTGGCCTTATTTGACATAAAGTCTTTGGAAGATCTTCGATGTTTAGGAAGAAAAGCGGAAGCGGGCCGTTTAAGATCTCTTCGTAGACCACCTCCACACCAAAATGTAGCTTTGGAACCCAGATTTAGCGTATTTTGAGCCTCATAGGAAACGATCTCTTCCACTTGTAAAAGTCGCAAGCGCCCAGTTCAGAAATTCCTCACCCACTTCTTCTGTTTCTTGTTGGAATTGCGGAGAATCTGGCCACAGATTTTTCTAATTGTCGTAAAAGAACGTAAACGTTTTTGTTTTGGCTGTGGTGCTCCTGAGATGTTGAAGACTAACTGTCCCAAGTGTGGGCCAAAAAACGGGCAGCGCAGGGAGTCAAGTGCACCAAAGTAACTGACTCCCTGAACATTGGTTTTGCTAATTTCGAGACAAAAATTCAAATTTAGACTGCAGGCCTGTATCCTATGTACTTGACCGCTCTGTGAGCGACCCAAGACCTTACCTAACCGTCCGAGTGTTCGGAAAAGAAATCAAGGCTTTGTTGGATTCAGGTGCATCCCAAACAATTTTGGGGAAAGAAGGTCTATGGATATTAGACAAATTTCCGGCTAGACTACGTAGCAGTGATGGCAGATGTGTTGAGACAGCTGATTCAAAGCGACATAAAGTTGATGGCATTCTTAATCTTCCTATTACATTGAAAGGAAAAACGGAAAACTTTGAATGTTTTAGTGGTTTCTTCGCTGCAGCAAGCTTTGATTCTGGGTATTGATTTTTGGGACTGTATGCACATTGTAGCTGATGTTCATCACCAGAAATGGGATTTTGCCCCGAAAAATTCCCGAGTCCATTGCTGTTCTATTGAGGGTATCAAATCAGAGGAGCATTTGACGCATGAAGAAAAACTAAAACTTCATAATTTGATCGACCAACATTTCCAGGATGAACTTAATACTCTAGGACGTACAGACAAAGTGAAGCACGTGATAGATACTGGTAATGCTCCTGCAATTAAGCAGCGATACTACCCAATATCTCCCGCTCGACAGAAATTAGTGGATGAGGAGCTAGATAGAATGTTAGAGCTTGGAGTCATCGAGCCTTCACATAGTGAATGGTCTTCACCAATCCTTCTCCTAGATAAGCCAGATGGTACCAAAAGGTTTTGTGTAGATTTTCGGAGAGTCAATATGGTGACCAAGAAGGATGCTTACCCACTCCCCCACGTTACTAGTATTCTCGACCGGCTTAGAGACGCCCGGTATCTTTCAAGTTTGGATATAAAGAGCGCATATTGGCAAATTCCATTGGATCCTGCCAGTAAGGAGAAAACCGCGTTTACTATTCCTGGACGGGGTTTGTTTCAATTTGTAACCATGCCTTTTGGATTGAGTAACGCTCCAGCTACTTGGCAGCGATTTGTTGATGGTGTCTTGGGACCAGATTTGGAGCCTCATGTGTTTGTTTACCTTGATGATGTGATTGTGGTTACGTCCAATTTTCAGAAGCATATCGAGGTACTGTCAGAGATTTTTCGTAGAATTAAGGCCGCAAAATTGACTCTTAACAGAGAGAAGTGCAAATTCTGTATTCCAGAGCTACGGTATCTAGGCTACATGGTAAGCGAGAAAGGACTCCGTGTGGACCCTGATAAGGTCAAGGCTATTGTGGACATTCCTGTTCCGCGCAATCAAAAAGAGGTGAGACGCTTTTGCGGCACTGCGTCATGGTATCGACGTTTTATACCAGATTTTGCGACAAGACTCTATCCTTTGACCTCTCTGATCAAGAAACGGAAATCATTTGAATGGACTCAGGAAGCTCAAGAGGCTTTCCAGGAGATTAAGTCATGTTTAGTTACCGCCCCTATTCTGTCATGCCCAGACTTCACCAAGCCATTCACAATTTCGTGTGACGCTTCAGGAATTGGTTTAGGTGCAGTTTTGAGTCAGTCAGATGAGAGAGGTGAAGTTGTTATTGCGTATGGTAGTCGGACACTTTCACAGCAAGAACAAAAGTACTCAGCCACTGAACGAGAGTGCTTAGCCGTCATTTGGGCAGTTGAACGGTATAGACCATACATTGAAGGCACTAAATTTACCGTAATCACGGACCATCATAGTCTTCTGTGGTTGAATAACCTTAAAGACCCTCAAGGACGCTTGGCAAGGTGGGCTCTTCGTTTACAAGTATATGACTTCCAATTGGTCCATCGGAAAGGAAAGGAAAATGTTGTTCCCGATTTGCTGTCTCGTTCTACAGGTTTGAATATGGAAAATACGGCGACTTATGCAATGGTAATTCCAGTAGATATTAGCGATCGGTGGTATCTTAACCTGAGGAAAAAGGTGATTAAGAACCCTGCAGATTACAGCCAGTGGAGTGTTCAAGAAAACCAGCTGTGGAAGAAGATTGATGACCTATCAGCCTTATCTACAGAAGAATCCAAGTGGAAATTGGTATTACCCAAGGATATTCGACGTCGAGCTATAGAAGAATGCCATGATGCCCCCAACCTCAGGACATCAGGGAGTTTTGAAGACGTACAAGAGAATGCAGCAGAAATATTATTGGCCAAAAATGAGGAAGGATGTGGCGTCGTATATTTCAAAATGTAAAATTTGTCAAAGTACAAAATATGATAACCAAAAACCGGCAGGGTTAATGGGAGAATATCGTGGGATGCAAGAACCGTGGAAGATGATTTCGGGCAGATTTGATGGGCCCTTTTCCCCGTTCGCTAAAAGGAAATAAGTATCTTATTTCTCTTCTCGTTGTCACTGATTCATTTACAAAGTTTGCTGTGTTGAAACCTTTAAGAGCTGCTACCGCCGCCGCGTCAGTTGCCAGACATTTAGAGGAAGATGTCTTTTTAGTTTTTGGAGTGCCAAAATATATAATATGTGACAACGGTTCCGAATTTATCGGGAGTCCAGTCAAGAAACTTGCACAGCAGTATAAGGTGAAAATCCTGTTTAATGCTAGTCGCCATCCCCAAGCCAATCCTACGGAGAGAACCAATAAGACAGTTATCACTATGATTTCGGGCTTATGTAGGAGACCATCATAGGAATTGGGACCAGAATATAGCTCAATTGGGATTTGCTCTGAGATCTTCAGTCCATGAGTCTACTGGTTATACCCCAAATCTTCTCGTCTTTGGACGTGAACTCACGGTTGCTGGCTCCGGATTTGATGTTCTACAATCTGAGGACCAACTGCCTTCGGTTGGAGATTGCCAAGAGTACAGTGATAAACTGAAAGAACTTTCAGGCGATACATCGAGAAGTGTCTGAGAAGCTGAAAGAGGTGCACCGTACCAATGCCCGTCACTACAATCTTAGAAGACGCCCCCAGACCTACCGAATTAATAGCCTAGTATGGAAGAAGAACTTTTCTCAGTCTGATGCGGTTAACTTCATTTCTGCCAAATTAACACCAAGATTTGTAGGCCCATATGTCATTGCACAAAAGATTTCTCCTTTGGTTTACAATCTGCAAGATCTTCACGGAAAGTCCATCGGCAATTGGCATGTAGCCGACCTTAAGCCCTACAACAACTAGTTCGGAGAAAATTTGGGAAATTTTCTTCTGGTGGGGGGGTATTTGTAACATGCTTTCTACTTGATTTAGTATATGTTCCCAAATGAGCCTGATCACCTCATTAGAATATCTAGTTAAAGAGCTAGCCTTTAACGTTTGGACGAAATACTCAAGCCTGGAAGTGTTGCATTTTGCCTAACCTACCATAAGGGCGCAGGAGAAATTCATTTTAGCGAGTGAAGGACATCGGCTACTGCTAACAGTAGATCAACAGCTGTTTACCGGTAGGGCAGGCTGTTGATAGTGATATTGACATTGGTAGATTGATAGCGGCATCCCTGTTTAGACATGCTTACCAGTAAGGAACATTCTAGTGGCTTCTGGGCATTGATGATACGACATCGGACACTAGATGAACCCTCTACACTACGGTGGATTACTTTGGTTTTCAGAAGAACATTTTAGAGGTAAGCAGGTGTCCTTATTAATAATATGTATAATCATGGACAGAATATCCATTACCGATTTTTTAAATTCAAGCCCCAACCATAATTAAAGTATCAGTAATATTTTGAGTAAAGGGTCGATTGGCCGTAGTAGGCGGAAGCGTCACCTCGTGGCGTTGCCGAAAATATTTTCATGTCTGGAAAAGATAACTATATATTCACAAAATATATCCCAATAATTTCATAAAGGTGAAAAAAATTCATTTATATAATAGAATTGTTGATTTCTGTATGTAAATTATTAATGATTATGTACGTTGCCTTGTTAATTATGGATGTTATAATATTTTCCCATTGTGGCCTAAGCAATTTAAAGCCCAATAAATATTAGATAATTTTATCTTGATCGCCAAAATGTAGAAAAGATAGTTTCTGTTCATATAATTTTATTATTTTACTGAAAGCCTCCCATTACTTCATGTAACTGCCCTACTTCAGTAGGTTAAAAATAATTCATCATGGTTGTAATAATTCATTTTACTTCTAGTATAAAATCCATTTCAAATGTTATAAAGAAATCATAATGAATACAATTAATCAGTCATGATAATTACAAAAAATGTTTGTCTAACCTAATTAATTATATAGTAATTACAAATAAATAAATAAAACTAAATCTGTTTTATGTTTAGTATACATGCCATCTAAATTAGTAGTATACAATAGCACTCTTATTTAACAATACATTTAAAGTATAGTCATGTCCAAGTACAGTGTGCAACTTAGGTAAATGCTCAGATGAAAGTAGACATATAGTTCACTACTTGTTTCAAATATAGAGAACTTTCATTAAGTTATCATTGGTTGAGATAAATTAATTAAGTAATTTTAGTTATACGATCGTTGTAACAGGAGGATTAGGAACCTATTCAGAGTTGTTGTGTTAATGTAATGTATTTAACGGTTGTCGTACAGTAGATGTTAAACAAGATAAACTATAAAACAACTTTGAATGAAAGCTTAATTAATTAAATAATTATTAATGCTAATTTGATTAAACCAATTTATAATTTTTATGTCTTGTAAAACAATGTCGTCATGTCACAAGTCTATGTGTCACCATAAAAAATATTTGTAAATAATAAATTGTGTATTCTAAGCTTATTTTCTATGTCACTAAATTTAATGTTTGCTCGCTCAGTAACATAGTAATTTCCCTCGAAAATAATATATATACCTGTATAATCTTTTAGTATCTAGTATTGGTATTGCACTCTGTGCAATGTGTGATTGATTGTTATTTTAATAAAACTGTTTCTTTGAAAATAATTAATAATACAGGCAGTAATAATGCTAAACTTAGTAAATACTAAAAGCAATTTAGTCCAAAAGCACTCCATTTTTAGTCACAAGACTATTCCGCTATGATACTTGTACCTTTTAGTAGCTGTAATTGATGTTGCAATCCCGTAAAGATGCTGTGACTGTTACTTATAAAATATGTATTTTACTGTTGTCTTGAATTATTATTCGTTATGGTGCTTTCGTTATTGTATTTAATATTCAGTGTAGTTAAAAACTTTGAATACGTTGTGTTGTAAGTAATTTTAAGAGCTGGGCTATCATCTTTGTACATTGTGCAGGGTTTTTATTCCCTGGAATCTGATCGTGGCTGCTGGACTGAGGATAATCTGTTAGTCCCACTGTTGCTGCGCTCTCCGAGTTGCTGTTGCCGGCACCCGCCTGTTTGTCTGCCGTGCCGTACCGACCGACACTGCCGTACCGCACATCCGGTTCACCCGCGGTCGTGTGCTTCCTCTCGGTTCGGTCGACTTCGTTGAAGTTATCGGGCGTGGACTTGTCGTCTTCTGGTGAGTGACTTACAAATTTTTTGGTGATCTCTCAGGTTATACTGTATTCCTCTTCGAGACGGGGACCATTCCTCTCGATATACCTCTCGGAGGATACTCAGCGCCTGGGACTCCACAAATAAGAGTTGCATCAATTATTACTCTTTTACTGTCTTTAGGTAGTTAAGTTGGTTTATGTTAAATGTTTAATTATATATCTGTATTGTAAGAAGGGTTTAATTATCTTAAGGTATCTTATCTAAGTCTGTGTGGTTATATCAGTAATAGTCTTGGTTATATATATATGGAGTTGTTTTTTTGTTTCACTGTAGCGCAGATTAGAGGCAATACTGTCTGTAACTGTTATTAAAATGATATAGGATACGTTTTTGCCCTTTACGGGAATTATTGCAATAAACTCGAGTCTGTAAAGTTCTGTAGTCTTGCGTTTTCCCCGTCTTCACAGCTTAAATTTATAGTTATATTAATATAGTTGGAGTCACACCAAACATTTTCCTAGTTACTAAATTTATAAATATATTCGTATTCTCACAATTAAATTTAACTTTTATTGTAAACGGTTCATCGACCTTTGGTAATTCTCTTGGGTCCCTACACCTGCTTACCCTGGTGAAGTCCCGGAACCTGGAAAGGACTGGTTCCTTGTTACAGTCCCTGGAGTCTCCTTCCAAAACAAGGTGGCGCCCCAAAATAAATATTGAACATTTTTCGTCGTTGTTGTGGACTTCGCCTAGGACTTGGAACAACTTATCCCCCCTTTCCCCTGAGCTAGCCAGCATCAGTAACAGAGACTGGTGTGGACTGTTACATCCTCCCGTAAAAGTGCCGGTTAATAATATCACAAAGTGTTACAATAAACAATTTTCACCTCTGGAGGCAAAGATTTGACTGTGTTTTGTTTATAGTGGTTGGATCTTTATAAGTCATTAACTCATTCCTCCCGTACAAGTGCCAGTTAATAATATCACAAAGGTTTACAATAAATCATTTTCACCTCTGGAGGCAAAGATTTCACTTTGTTTTGTTTACAGTAATTTATATATGGGTACTTACTTAATACTGACTGACTTGAATAATATATATTATAGTCATGTAAACCCCTTATTGGTTGCTACTCAAATAATAATTTATTAATTATCTTAAAATAAGTCAAATAAAAATATCCGCTATAATACTTACAAGGTTTTTCAGGAGTTTCTTGGGAGAAAGCAAAAATATAAAAGAGATGGACTAAAAACAGTTTAACGTAAAACGACTTCTTCCAACAATATAGAAACACATTTTATTACATAAACTATCGGGATATACTGTATAATACTATATAATACCAGTGTTTCTACTCTTCATGGTTCCAACACATCATGTTTCATATACAAGTAAATATACTGAAATATCAGAAATGACAAGATGAAATGCCAAAGAATTTTGTTTTAAAGTTGTCATGATAATAAAAGCGATATCGGAGAGAGGGTCTGAATTTACAACGTCAGTTTTAATTTATATTCTGTTTTTAACTGTGAGAAACCAATTAAACATTACGAACTTTAGAAGCTATAAAAGTAAATGTCATCTGACTTTCTTAACTTATTCACACAAAAGTAATTCCGAGGCGTCTTTTGATCTCTTAGTTAACGACTGTATGTTGTTATTAGCCAATGAATAAGGATATTAGAATAGAAGTTTGCTCTACCTGATTTTTATAGTAACGCAATTTGTTTTCCGAGGATAAGTACTTTAATTTGGACAGATTACGTAAAAAAAATTTATTTTTTAAACTCAACGATAATGTAGGAAAATTGTAAGAATAGAAAATTTGCACTGTCAACATATATATTCCTTAAGTAATCTTGAAAAAAGTATCATTCTTATAAGGACTTTAGACAATTCCCTCTTTTAAGGCCAACAAGAATAATGTTCTCATACGTAACATTATCAACTCTATGCTTAGGCATTAAATCCTCGAACTGGCTCGTGAAATGTCTCCAACTTACAAGTGATATCTTTCAATCTGACGAAGTGACATCTATCAATCTGCCATGCGATGTCTCTCTAACTAGCAAGGTGATATCGCTTTAACTGAGGGCTGATTTCACACTAAATGGCATGTTAACTATCATAACTCTGTCTACGACTATTTATTTACTGTATATCTGTCTATATTTAGTCTCACTTAATTAATATAAAATAATACATGCATGTACAGTAATTTCCGTAGCAAATGTGTGTATGGAAAATACATAAAACAGGTTACATACATACTAAAATGTTATTTAAGGGGGGTCGGCATGTCCTATCTTCCCTATGTAAAATACCATATCTTTAGGTACACATATCTCAATAACTAATAAAGATATCCAGTTAATTCTTTTTTGTTGTGTTCCCCCACACCTTAATCTTTAATTAGAGCGATTGGTTTTTATTTCTCAAAATGTTTTCCCAAAAAAATCTTTTTTTAATTAGTCATTAAATATTTGCGGATGTTATTTGTATATTTTTTTAATGACAAATTTAAAATAAAAATAGGAATATCATAAAACCCATCGCTTAAAACAAAGATATAAGTGTGGGGGAACACAACAAAAAAAGAATTAACTGGATATCTTTAGTAGTTTTTGATATATGTGTACCTAAATGTAAAAAAAATCTACTTTTCGGAAAACGCCAAAAAAACCAACTTTATTATGAAAAACGGAAAAAAACCTACCTTAGTGCATGCCTGCTCCATAGGAAGGGTTGTCAGGGTCTTCCATATCTTCATAAACATCTTCTAACCTCTTATTGGCAATGCTGAGCTGTTTACGGAGGCACCGTTTTTTTCAATTTCTTGCATAGCTTTATCCGATTTTTTTTTATCCGCACCTCGTCAAGCTCCTTCATGACACGGATGCAGTTTGACCCAGGATTGATTCCAAGTTTGTGTGTAAAATTTTACACTCTTATAATAATTACCACGGTTGTAAGTAGCTATTGCTTCACACACTCCTAGTTCCAAGGTATTCTTCATTACAAAAACTGCTTTAGGAACCCGAGACCAGATGACACTGTTCAGGGATTCGCTAGGATTCTGCGTGCCCCCGTGCAGACACTTACGCAGCAGATGCTCTTGAGAGAGATCCCTGAAAATAGGCTTTATTTCATCCATAACAATTGGAGGCAGATGGGTGTGGTCCTTATGATTGTATGGTTTTTCCTCATCTATAGCTTTCTTGAATTTGCACCATGTATCAGGTCCATTGGGGCATAGTGCATGAGCAGGTTCAGCGTTAGATGAAACAAGATGAAAGTAAGTCGCCCAGACTGCTGCTTTCATTTTCTGCAAACTATCTGTATTCCTCATAATTGCCAGACCATAATATGTCTGTATTTCATCTATAACAGAGTTAGTCAAGCGACCACACGGCCACCTATCTTTTTTACCATCGGAAAGATCTTTTTTTTCCCTATTTTAGTCTTTAGAGTTCGGAGCCTGGTGCCCATACGTTTCCTAACATGAGCTATACACTCTAACTTTTCTGTTACATACTCTGGGCCATAAGGGCTTCCTTTTGAATGGTTGGGAATGCAGCACTGTCGCCGTCACCTAAGTAATATCTGTATTTGATACCCCTAGTAGCCTCTGATTTCCTGAACATGTCAACAACACCGGCCAACTCCATTCCACCACTTGTCCCGGCATAGTTAGCAGCACAATTACCTTCATGTTGTTGATTTAGTCTGTTTTTGCACCTACAAAATCTGCTAAATACCCTAACATCTACTACTTTCCCGGTATTAGCGGCAATAGCAGTAATAACACCGTTGTGTGAGACATGGCCGCGGCGCTGCCAGGTTCCGTCCAAAATACCAGTTATATTCATATCGCCATCATTTTCAACCACAGCTTCTGTGGCTGCTTGTTTCATTTCTTCTTCACAAATTTCTTTTGCTGTTGCTGCAAGGGTTTTGTTGTATACCTTGAAAGAAGGAGGCTTTGGTAAGTTCATAACTGAACAAAATGTCTTCGCTGCCTGCTCCCCCTTCCCAATACAGCGAAAAGCATAAAACTGCTCGAACATTTACTTCTGATCTACGGTTTCCTAATTTTTCACTGTTACTAGATGATACAGAAAATCCACACTCATTACACTTTATTTCAATTGTCACAGATAGGCCCTACTCTGTTACTTGTTTGAAGTGAAAGTGAACCATTGCATTGAGAGCAAACCGCTATGTCTAAAAGCAACTTCTCAAAACTCAGCAAGTTTACAATATCATTACTACAATTGTTACTCATACTTATGTATTGCTCATACTCATCTAAACTACTAACTAACTTTTTTTCCCTGATGTGCTCTGTTTATTTAGATTACAATCATCACTTGGTCCAGGAGTAGGCGTAAGTTCAGTGACATTGGAGCTAACACTAGGCCTAGCAGAAGTATCACCACCACTTCCATTGTTTGTCTTCCAAGCTGGTACCCCCACTGAATAAACTTTTACGTTTTTTTTAAATGTCTTACTAGGTACGCGAGGCATTTCGAATAAAAATATAAACTACAACCACTTTCAATAACTTTGGTAACTAAAATTTCACCATTGAAGCATAAACAATCACTGTCACAACATTACAAACACAAACATAACCAACAAGTCAGACAAACAATAAACAGAACATCTGACTGACACAACCAAAGTGTATCACGTGATGAAGTGTTGCCAACACAGCTATAATAACAAAAAAAATCTTTCGTAACAGTTTTAGAGTGAGTAACTATATTGAAAGGCCCAGTCGGCGTGGTGGAGCCACGAAAAAACTACGGTGCATACTGTAATAAAATGTCTCATAAAAGAATAAATATAATAATAATAACAGTAATTTTGGTATCAAATTAAAGCTAAAAAGTAGAGGAATTTAGATAGCTAAAAATCTAAAATCGATAATTTTGACGAAAATTCGTTCCGACCCCCCTTAATAATATTAGGTGTAGTACACCAACTGAAATAGTACATAAAAATATAACATACACTTGGGAATTTATTATACTCGTAATTGTATGAATAAAAATCACAAAACATTATATATTTATTGTTAAACAATTACATAGAGGAGATCAAGAGCTGGCGAGAAAATAGTACTAATACCAATGCACAGACGATGAAACTGATGATCAACAAATCTGGAAAACTGTCACGTTGATCAGTTCTTTACTAGTTTCTAAACACACACACATTATATGAATATGTATAAATCATATGGCGTTTCTCCATATAAGGAATATAATAATGCAGAAACAGCAATCGATGCAAAATAATGGACAATCAGGTGGAGAATGCAAATGATGTTTGTCAGGTGGAGAATGCAATAAAATAGCCAAAACGTACTGCTGTAATGATTGGTTTTAAATTCATAAGTCTATAGTCTATGATGTTGATTATCATGATACAAAGGTAAAGGATTTATAAACACTTTTCCTTTACAAATTATATTATTTATCTGTTAGTTGATAAAAAATATGAATTGTAAAATATTTTGATTTTGTTTTAGTGGTTGTTTTTGTTAATCCTTGATCGCATATCTTGTTTACTAGGCGATGTAATACTTAAATTTTAATTAATATTCCCAAGGTCAATTCTAATCTTGTGTGTAATATATATGCACATATAATACTTATCTTTTTTGCCTGTAGCATGTTAATTAACCGAAGAACGCTTGTAAAATTTGATCTGCGTTTTACACGTGCATCAGGATTATTGAGTTACTGGGTTATTGATGTTGTTTAGAGACTATAATTTGTTTTAAAATGTTATATTTATTTCGTCCGCTGATAAATAAAATGTTTACACACAAGCAAATGATGCATACATTGGTATTACATAAACATTATCTATAAATAAACGTTCTGAGAATTATGAAATATCGTCTGGACTATTATTCTTATTGTATTATGTTCAATTATGTATTATATATTTTAGCAGAGAATTGTTTCAAATTATGTTACAATATCTAAACCATTTTAATTATATTTTAGTTATTACAAATTCGAAATATAAAACATTTTATTGCTATTAAGATTATTAAATGTTGAATGATAATTTTGATGAAATCTGGATAATAATAATGCTATAGTTTTTTATATTCTTATAAAAAAACATTTCTAAGAAGATTAACAATATTTTATTATCAAAAATACATTTTGTTAGGTCATGGCTTTTGATAAAGAAGATAAGAAAGTACTAAACATTTTATTTTTAGTTGAAATAGATTGATATTGATGTTAACTATTTATTAGTCATAATGTCATAAGTCATTAGTTTGTTCGTGAGTCATAGGATTCTAATAGAACTTGTGTGCCCTTTATGACATAAAAAATCATAATTTAGGTCTATTATATGTCTATTTTGTTATCTAAATGTTAACATTTCTTATATACGAGTCCATGTATCTTTGTTTGTAAAATTACGAATACTGCCAAAATAAGTTTGGAAATTTGTCATCCGCATTCTACAACAGAATGACGAATTTAGTTCTTTGGTGAGACAAATCACATTGTAGTGGATGGAGGCCTAGGGTCAAAAATTGTACTACACAACTAATATTTCGATAGGCAACATAGGACCAGTAGTACTGATTTATTGCTGTGAATGAATTGTTTAACTGCATTGGCTTATTGGGTGACTATGAAGAAAAGTATAAAAAAAACTAAATAATCTAATCGATAATAAATAATATGCTTCAAAGTCTATAACAGCCAGTTTTGTAGTATTTAATCAGAAGGTGTGATTCAGATCTATAAACTTTGCACAGGAAACCAACATGAGAAAGTAATATAGCAGTATCTCTGTGGAGCGTGAATCTTTATTGCCGTTATTAACTAGCTGTCACGTAAATATAAGGTTCTGACTTAAATTCAAGAGTACAAATATCTGCAATATGCAGGTTTCAAGTCATTGCCTCAACTTAGTCCATCACTGATGTTATTTATATATGTAAGTGTCTCATATAATATTATATATAGTATATTCAATGCATATTTATAGTAAAACCTCTATATGTAGTATTTTCAATGTGGTACCATAGTAAAATATTTTTTTACTGGTTATATGCTTAGTTTTTTGACGTATCGTGGTGCTAAAATTGAAATCTAGTCAGTCCGCCGCATCTCATTCCAGTCTTCAGCTTTTGGTTTATGTTTAATCTTTATATCTAAGGATATAAAATGATTTATCGATACGTCTTTACAGCAACATAAAAAGATAATAAATGTATAAAATTCTCATCGTATATTTGTAATTAGATTTATTTTCTAGATTATATGATTCATCGGCATTAGTTTCTAGTACAATATAAATTTCAAAAACCTTCTCAGAACTTTTTCTTGATCAAATTTTAACCTTGCATAGGACACATTTCATAATATTAAAGTATTCTCTTTATCGGTTAGGTTACATTGCTTGGCGATAGTTTAGTCAACAATTTTTTACACTCTACAAACCACATTACATGATTAGTGTCATGCAATATATTTCCTCGCATTTTTTTTTCTATCAGATAAAAATTGTAGGAAATAACTATTTTAAGGTGTATTCCAGTCAAATGTAAAAAAGTCACACACACACACACACACACACACACACACACACACACACACACACACACACACACACACACACACACACACACACACACACAACACACACACACACACACACACACACACACACACACACACACACACACACACACATATATATACATATATATATATATTAACCCGATTAAAAGTATCTGAAACTGCCTTTAAAGTGTGATGGAATCACGTGTAGAGGTTGGCCAAAGGGTAAAGGGTCACCTCCTGTACTGTTCAACGTGTCTTGAAATTTATTACTACAGCAGATCGTGATACCGGTTTGTGTTAGACAAAAGCTCTTTCCTTCAAACCTTCAAAGATTAAATTTTCCATGACATATTATTAGGTTTTCCCGTATAGGAAAATATATTCCTCTAATGACCAAATCGCAGATCCATAAAGTTTACTAGCTGAATTTGAGACCGTTGCAATTACCCTCTCCTAAATTTATCCTTCACTGTTAATTCAGTGATATTAATTACTCCAAGGAAAAGCAAAATGTAAAGTGCGCTCACAAGGTAATTACGTCCTCTTGTTGTTTGGTACGAGTAACAAATTCTAGATTCATGACGGCTACGTACTTTATATTTCTGTTTCTTTTATTCATGAAATTGTAAATAATATTTAAATTTTTGGTTTTATGTATATGTAAAATTATTTGAGGAGCTTAAGAGTATTTAATACTTTCCGACAACTCTACTTCCGATACATCTAACTTTATCAATACTTACTTCTACACCACTTATGTACACTTCACTATGCAGAGTATATACGAATTTCACGCTGTATTCTTCCCAGCCCTTACGCTCCCATTTTATATTCAAAGCGTATCGCTTCTCTCCACAGCAACAATACCCTAACCGCCACTCAGGGATCTGGGAGCAATTAATATACAAACCGAGTACACGCTTATGTACAACACGTGTCACCACGTGTCGGTCCTATTCAAGCTGTTTGCATAAAGTGAAAAAAATACCTATCTTACTCCAATATATTCCATGTTCGTGATGATAAAACTAAATAACGAGTTTTATGATTGAATATTATTTATCATTGCAAACACACATATCACACTATATATTTGTATCTGTATAACAAGAAGAGTAGTTCTCATAAAATAATATATGTTTACTATAGTACGATTACATTTCTAAATAAAATATCATGTAGATTATTATTGAAATTTTTAAAAAGGGCGCTACATTTTTATTTTTATGGACAGCTTATTTTTTCCTCTCTGTAGTAAAGTAACATTGTCACATATATCGCTATATAATCGTAAATATATACGCCATGTTACTAGCCACCCTGTCTGTCATATGTGTGCAAAAATGGAAATCGTGGGATAACATTAGTAGATAACCCTTTTTGAACCTTTGATTGTGTGTGTATATATATATATATATATATATATATATACCGGGTGAGTTTTTGAAAGTGCTCCATTAGCTAACTTTTTTATTACACGACTTGGTACCACACTTTAAATTTGGAACTTGCTCAATTTTAAGTTTAGATCAGGAATAAACTTTTAAATTTTTTTGAAGATGGCCGCCATTTTCCAATATGGTGGCCAACTTTAAAATCTTTAAAGGAACACCCTATATTTTATGTTGTTTTTAGATTCTACTTCAAAAAATAAGACATTTTTGCTATTGAGCGTTTCTCAATATCTCCAATGGTTCAGGAGCTACGTGGACTGGAATTTTCATCATCAGTGGCATGAAGCACGTTTAATCAATGTTAGTTTTATGTGTTTTTAGTGTTTTGTTGTGTGTGTAGTTTGTATGTGTTTTGATATTAGACATATTTTACGATGGGCATTAATCATTTTGCTTTGATATTCATTTAACTTTTCGAATAAATGTTTAGTGAAAAAAAGATTTGAGATAAAAACAGATTTCAGAAGTAGCGACTTAGGTAGATCGCAGTTAAAACAAACACATTTAAAGAATGTATTTTATCGAACACATTTAAAAATTGTATAAAAAATTATTATTTTAATAGCAATACCAAACCAAAGGACCAGTTCTAATAGTAATAGTAACTTTACAAGTTCAAATCAAATGTTCGAAGTGCCGCTTTTCTGTCTTAATTCACTTTCTGAGTCGTTGCAAATGCACTCTTTGTACCCTGATTAAAAAGTTTTCGCAAATTGAGCTGCACTCGTTGCGTATCCATTCACGCATGTCACACTGTATTTAAAATGAAGATAGCAAGCTGTGAAATTCAAGACATATGATTATTTTACCTCCAACTAGAGACTCGCTGAAGTTACATATGGCTATATTTTTGTAGTCATTCGTGTTAATGCAAACCTAAACATATACATAACTGAATATTTATAGTTCCAATCTAGATATATAATGTTTACATAGTGTGTTATCTATACATAAATTTGTAAAAAAATTAAATTTACGCTTATTTTGTGATTCAAAGATTATTATGACTGTTTTATCTGTGAAATGTGTTAAAGAATTATATGAAAATATAAACTATATTCGATAGTTGCTTAAATCATTAGACATGTATGCCATAAATGTGTTAAAATATGATTGTAATAACAATTATGTTACTGATTTATGTTTTATTCCCCATTAATATTACATTCTTTAGGCGTACAGGAGGAAGGGGTGTGTACTAAATTTCAATCATATAAAGAACACTCACTCCAACGTAATAGTGTATGAAAATTGATACAGAAATAGAAGTATTTAGATGATGTTATCAACTAATGAAATTACTTTCTTTGATTGTTTATCAATGAAGTGAAATTTAATTTGAAATTTATTTGATACATTCATTGTTGACAACCAATATAATTTAAATATTACATTTGTGTTAATAGAAAATATTACTGTATGATATGTATACTTTATAAACAACCTCGATATGGCATAAACATAACGTTTTAATCACTATTAAAATCCAATTTTGCTTGTTTTGTAGTTAAGTCGCTATCAGTTGTCTAATGAAATATGCATAAATAGATTTAAATAAAAACTTTAATTAGGTACGATAAATAAGTACATATTAATATATTTTTTACTTTAAACCATTTACTGATTATATCATAGAAGGCAAAATGTTAAATTATGCATTTTAATACAATTAGCGATTTTGCGTAGGAATAAATTAAGAAAAAGTTGAGGTTTATTTAGTATATGAAATTAAATTTGGTGAAAGTCATCCCATTATTTATTTGCGTACACCTTTCAGAAGTACAGGTATTACCAAAGGTATGTAGTACATGCCACGTTTATAGTTCGATAGTCCATTTTAATTCTACCAATGTTTACAATTTCAATAAGGCTCCTACGGGTCGTTTGGAAAACGGAAAATGTGTTTTGGAGTTCTCTTGTCTGAATAAGGAGGAAACAAACAGGCTGCTGAAGTACAGAATTTATAACTAAATGAGCATTGTTCAAAGTGTCAAAAAATAATGTTATTTCTTATAAAGTTAAAAAAATATTTGAATATTTAATACTTAATGCTAAAACTCTTATGAAATAAATTTGGTCGAAATTGTGCAATACTTTTTTAGATATGAGAATAATACATAGGGGTATTTTTATTCTGAAATAGCCTACCACTCACAAATACTATGAAAACTACTTTAAATAAAATGTAGTTGTTGTAAGGACAGGGAAAATGTTTAATAGCTGATTGAGTCACACAACACATTGTGCCATGCCAGTGTCCAAGTATTTTCTGTTTGTATGAATAAAAGTTAGATGTTGTAGCTTTATGCATATCATAATTAAAAATATTTTTAACTAACTTTTGTTGCATATGGAAGCAATGATGAGTTCAAACCAATTTGTCTGTTCTGGACCATTCTAGACTTTTTTAATTTAAACATGTAGGCTACATGCGTGATTCTCGAAATTTGTTTCCTTTTGCATTATTGTTAGGCATATACACCTTAAATAAGGGAAAAGAATGGAGTGACTGGTCATTGATATTATCCAACGAACCATTCGTTTAAAGACTACAATTTGAAGAGACAAACATGAAAATCCGTGACCTTTACCAATTGGAATCACTAAGCAATACACTAGACACATAATGCTAACTTGTACGACAGACAATCGTTGAGGGGACATCGTAATCGTTATTTGCTGATGAGGAATTGCTGTTTAGGTAAATAAACATTGATTTGTAACTATCGTTATAATATATCACAGACAATTTGCGATTTCCTCAATGTACTTGATTACTGATTAGGTATCTACTCGTAAATATTGGTAATATCCTAGGCTACTTCTAGATAAAGGAATAGGGTGATACATTGAACAGTAAATTGGTAACAAAAGCATATACTGCACTGTACCTTATTTACACACAATCCATTTCAAAACGAATAAGAAGTGTACTTTTAAGCAAAGAGCTTGGTGGCTCGAAAATAAGATGTACAGTTCTATGTAGGGAATTAAATTGGTCGTAAATAGTATAAGTAAATCTGTATACTTTAAAAGGAAAAGCTGAAAGCTAGGAATGTTCACTCTACTCCATACATTGTAAGTAGATCCTTTTTTACTGTAATACGCTTCTCAGTACAACATAGAATATAGCATATATTGGCTTCACCATCAAGTCTTTAAAATTGAGAATGACCAAGCAAAAGACTATTGAAGTAAATTAAAACCAAAAACTTTTCTTCCCAAAATTAAAATTATCACTATTATTTCTCAGAGAATGAAATATGCCTACTTTCAGATATCTAAATTAACATCAACACCGTATTCAGCAAACTGAGCTGGTTTATCAATATATGTTGAAAAGCCGAATAAAATTTGCTGAAACTCATTTTTTAGCATATGGAAATAGTGTTATTATTTTACCATACGTATGTAGCTTCTGTAAACATTATCTGTATTACAGTTTATGTAGTGTTTGGCTGCTTGCCATTTCAAGAGTATGAATGCTTATCGCATTTTAAATGGTTGCAAAACCAATGGGAAGCGCTATAATATCTATATTTTAATGCTATATTGACTAATATAACATCCAGTTGAAAAATTGTCCAAATCGTGTTCTAATAAATTACTGTTAGGAACAAGTGAGTACTACCAGTGATATTTAAGCTACCATGTTTTATTAACTAATCTAAATTCTGTTAATTTGGAAGATGTAAAATATCATGAAATCAGTTTGAAAAAAACATGCGTACTGTTTTTGGTTAATCTAGAGTTAAATTAAATTAATTAATATATTGTTTAGAAACAATATCGTATAAATACATTATGAGTTTTAGTGTTGGTCTAAGAATTTGTGAAGTAACGTATTCAGCACTCCACATCCTAGTGAGATCCGTGGATAAAATAACCATTCCGTGTGAGACGACACTGCTGCCGTTAACTTATTGAGAGGTTTGTCATGTTTGTAACGATAGTTACCCAAGGAAGACCAGATTTCACCTGTTTATCCACCTTCTATTGTGAATTCTCTTGTTTTTGTGGATGAAATTACTATTATGATGCGATAAATAATTGTCGGTTGTAGAAGTGATTTTTCAATATATAACCACCAATAAGACTTTTGGGTGGTTACATTCGAAGTTACAATAAATACTATAAGTTGTATAAAGCGGCGCATCTTATAATCAATTATCCAAATTATAGTAACATTTACGTAATATTTCTTTTAAGACCAAAATATGTTTTGTACAATTTATGAAGTTTTCAACCCTTTATATAAACTTAATAGAAACATATTGTAAAGTAGTACTATATAATTAAGTGGTATAATTATAAATTTAAAATTCATTTAATAAAAACCATCATTATTTCCGGAATATCAAAAGATATTGTCATTAACGTTTATTGAAAAATAAATATTTATAATGAAGATTATTGATTGTATAATTTGGTTATACAATAAAAATTTACGTTATAAATTGGTTAGTATTTATTTACAGTATACTACCTACTGATGTAGAGGAAGGTTGCCTGAATCGTACCACTTTTTACATTTTTTATTTTATACCTTATACAAAAGAACACTTCAAAAGCTCTAATACCCTTTAAAGTATTGGTTTCTTAAAACAAGTAAATCTTATTTTTACTAACTAATATGGTTATATTTAGCTAAGATATAACACTTTTTGTAAAGCTATGCAATCGGTACGATTTAGGAAACCAGTTGCCTAAATCGTACCACCTATTTCCTAAATCGTACAACCTGGTTACAGCTGGAAATAAAAGGAGTCAAGGAATAAGACGAATAAGAGTGTATTACTAGTAAACATTTAATACTGCAGTATTCTATTACAAGTTTAGATACATTTAGATTTTTAACTTGTTTTTAAGCGTAATTACTGTTTTATATGATTGTTTTTTTTTCAAGAACTACAGTTAGAGCATACATATTTCTTTATTCTTGCCTTTGACCCAGCACAACTTTCGTGGACCCATTTACCGCAAAGCAAGCACTGCACCATATCCTCGATAGCATTTTCCTCGCAGACTTAATTTCCACCATCACATACATCACTCTGGCAGAAGATCCAGCTTTGGTTTAGGACTACTGGATTTTGCTTCACATTCCTTTATACGACTTTACATTTTAACCCAAATAGTTTCCTGAAACTGGTTGGAATTTTCTTATCGGTATCTTAGTGGTAAATGTTTTTGATGCGTTACAAGACATGCCTGGAACCTCTTGACTGGATTTAGTTGCTTTTCATATTTTTATACAAAGGCCCAATCTTCATCTGTAGCTCCTTGACCTTTTCCTTTGCCAGTTAAAGCTCCTGAGCTAGTTTGAATTTGATTTTTGTAGGGGCTACTGGTCAATAAAGCAGCTTTTTGTATTTTTGCAGTCGGAGAAATTGTTTCAATAGAAAAACATTAAGTTTTCCAGTTGAGCCGGTCGGCGTGGTTACTTCAACATTAAGGAGCTTATTCTCATCCAAGGAAGTCTGCCCTTGATCTAAATATCATCTTTATCTTTATTTTGATCCAAAGTTGATGTATTTTTTTTGTAGTTTACTAGCATTATAATTAGTACTGTTACTATTATTAGGTCTATTAAAAATTGTATCTGCATAATAACTATTTTTTGTCTTCTTCGGTTGTTTCCTGTGTCATAAGTGGGGCAAACCTGTTTTTGTTAGTAAATTGGTTTTGTGAGTTTCTCAATTGTGGGGAAGGAACTTTGATCATTTAATTTTTCTTTTGTCATTTGTGCATAACTGATGTTGGTTGAATTTGGTATTACGGTTATACCTAAAATTTTGTTTCGGGGTGTAATATTTACTGGCTTCTTGGTAAGATTCGTTGAGAGTACTCATTCTTTCCAGGATATTTTTTTGTCTCACATATTTCCGGGCACATTTTGCTATTACTAGGGTGATCTCCCTTACAGATAACGCATTTAGGCCTTTCAGTGCATTCATTAGAATGGTATTCTAAACCGCAAAACTCTAACAAAGTATATTTTTGTTCACATGGAGTGTTAGCAACATGGCCATAGCTAAAACATCTGTAACATTGTCTAACAGGAATCATGTAATAGTCTACTTGCATTCTTACATAGTTTAGGGTAATAAAATCTGGTAATTTTTCGGAATCAAAAGTAATTTTCATAAAATTTGTACTTACCAATACTCTGTTAATAATTTTTTTTATTCTCTGCGCACTAATTATTGAGTATGTACAATAACTCTCTTGTACCATTTCCTCTTCGTTAACTTCAGGTTCTACGTAAAACTACACCTGTACACTCAACTTTGTTGGCTGGTATAAAAACCAGATCCTGCTTAAGATATTGAGAGTCAACCAAAACCGTTGGCTGCACAATATGTTTTGCAAACCACTCTTTAAGATTTTTACCCACCCTTGATATATGATCGATATCCTCACAATGATTTTTCATTATTTTTCCTACCATAAAAGGATTTGATTTATTTTCTTTTTATCTCTACTCTGAATTACTACATCATAAGGTCCACTAGATTGGGCCTTATAGTACATAATGGTTTTTTGCTTTTTAGTAGTCAAATTGTCATATACATGTGATTGCACATTGTGATTACCATTATCACTAATTTTCCTCTTTCTTTCATTAGAACTATTAATTCCTCCATGCTTGGAGTTTTTTAGATTGTTCTATTTTGCTTGTATCATTGTCTGTTGTATTAATTTCAAGAATGCTGGCAACAGCTATTTCTGTTTCCATGCTGCACACAAGCCTATTTTGGCTAGACCTTCCGCCATTGCGTCCGGTCCAGCCTAACGATCTTGTGTATGTACGTAAATTTATATATCTACCTAGTTATTACTAATACTAAATATTATAGAGTATAAAAAGAAAAAAAATATTATTGTGTGTATTGCACAATTAAACTTATTAAATAATTTGTCTTACATATTGGATATGTTACAACATTGACCAACATGCACAAACAATAATTAATTGAAGGTAACCACAAGTAAATAAATTCAACTCACGGATCACGATACGTTCACTATCAGGTACAGACAGGGAATGAACGTAGAGATCAACTGCACACAGACTGAACTTTGTCTCACACTTTCTAGTAACGGCTACTTCCTGCTAGCACCGCAAGAGTGCTGTAGTAGTTCTATTTCTTGTTAAAATCGCGGTTGTACGATTTAGGAGGCGGTACGATTTAGGCAACCTTCCTCTAATTGTTTAGTTAAAAGATATGTCATTTCAGAAAACAACTATAACTAAATACAAAAACGTTTTAAAACTAATGATAAATGATGGAATTTATAACTGGAATACTGAAAATGTTAAATATAGAATACTGTTATATCAAAGTAAGATGACAATACTGGGGAAAGATAGATGTTTATTTTTACTCAACCAAGTCTGGGTTTTAGTTTGTAATTTAAATACAATTACAGCTTATTTTTTAGGAATTATAGAAGTCCTAAATTTTTTTAACTAGCAAATAATTTTTCATTGAATTACGAGTATAAGAGTTTTATTATATAATTATATTTATAAATAAGAGTTTATAAATATAATTTCCTAGTGGATATTTTAATTTCCGAACATTATTTGTATTTAATTTCTTCATTTTACATGACAATAATATAACATTAATGGCTGTAATTTAAAGCTCATATAAAAATATAAAATAGTATAATTTATGTATAAATTTAAAATAATTTAAATTTAAGTTTATTTATTTGTTAAATATCACTCAAGGGTTAAGCCATTTTAATGTATTTTTGCTGGACAGACTATACGTGCAATATATTTAGAAAAAATTTACATTTAATCAACATATTTGATATAAATCGACATTTATATGTAGGCGATATCGAGCTCAATAATTATAAACGTATCTTCAATGAATTTTCCTCAGCGTTAACTATGTCTAGTATTTTGAAAACTATTCATCCTATGAGTCGGAATAAGATTCATCTAAGTTCCGTCTATATATGCGTCCGTTAGTCAGTTTTTCTAAGAGAACTTTATTACCAATAATATTTATGTGCCAGCTAAAAACGTTAACTTAATTTTAATACGTAATTTACAAACTATAATAAATTGTCTAGTTGCTTAAAATTTTACGACGAAAACCTTTCAAGTATTCTACTTCAAAGCAGTATTTTACAGTCAGTTAATAAGAATCATGGTGAAATTGGTACCGTTTAATCAGTAATATCAACCGACGAAAATTTTTTTTCAAAGGAAAAGTCTGATGTTCCTTTCACAAAAAGTAAACTGCAACTGACGGTTTCCATCAGTAATAGGCTGTAACTTGAAAAAATATATTCATGTATTTCCAGGCATTTGCCAAGTTCACACGTACAGATGTAAAAAATACAATCTGTTAAAAATAAATTCGTTTAATAACTTTTTATATTAAACCGTGTTTGAGATTTCATCTACGATTTTCTAAATATTCAGTGAATTTTGGTAAAATCTGTTTTCTGTATTGAACTATTAAATTATTGGTTCTTAAATAATTAAGGAAATTTCCGTGGTAAAAAATCCTTTAAATCATGTTATTAAACTAACATCTCACTTTAAATTATTTAGGCAGGGCTCGTATTGAATGTTAGGGGTTGTTTGATCTTTGACTACTGTTTGCCTTGTAGTTGTTTACGAAATGATTTCTTGTATATAAAAAAGACTGGTCACGTTAATTTTTTGAACCTCATATCGAGACATAATTTTGCGTATCGGATAAAAAAACAAAATATTTAATATTGATTTATCGTTTTATCGTCCATAAATATTTTGCTAGGTTATGAATTTTCTTTTCAACTGCTTTTTTTAAATCCATTAATTATTTCAATTGATATTTTAATTAAAATAAAACACATACACACTCCTGCATAAGTTATAAATAATATGAAGAAACTATATAACAGACGTGTTCATCTATTTAGTATTTTAAAGCCATACTATTAATCTACCAGGTTAAAACACCTGGAATATGTAATTAGTCTTTATTAAAAGTATTTTTAAAGTCAGTACCGTTGTATCACTCTGGAGATGTAGACCTCATTTTCGTCTAGAAAAGTGAGCGGATTTTATATTCACAGAGAATATATTGTTAGAGTATAATACATTGATGCATACATTGAGAATTATTTTGAATGAAAATAATATATTTGAAATAAAAAAATACTTATAACAACATATAAAGGAAAATTCTTAACTATCCTCTTTAACAGTTGTAGATTTTAGGTTTCAAAAATATACGAGTAGAATACATCGCTTTTTAATGTCATCTTAAGAAATCCTCTTAGTTACCGCAATGAAAATTAACTCTCTTGATAGAATTAAAGGCTATGCTAATATATTTAATGTTGGCTTACGATCTTAACTAAGATATATGTCTTAAAAAATGTATGGGTCTAAAATAAAATTTGAATTGATAGGAACTAAGGTAGTTATGGTGCAAATTGAAATGGGTTGCTTATTATCTATGCATTTAAACTCTGGGTATACTTTCATTAACACATTTAACGAACCATGAAAGCGTACATATTTGAAGGAGTGTTCAGATCGTAAAAGACTTTTTTCTAGATGACATCTCTTTTTCTTTTGATAAGTCATGTCATTTTCCTAATAAATAAATAACTATATATATATAGTTAACGTGCGTTCTGCATGATACAATCAATGATAAAGTGTTGCTAAGGTGTTCGTCCCAATATAAATATATTATTTCGTTCATATTACATTATTGCAAAGTTAATTTTTAACTGTATTTCTTAATGTAGACTTTTTCTGTCAGGTCTTAGTTATATCCCGAATTTTTGAATTTTATTAACTAAAACCGTTTCACATTTTTATTTTAATATTTACATTATCATATTTACATCTAAAAGTCTCGTATGCATTACATCAAATTATTATCGTACTATGAAATGTTCTTTTGATAAATTGTATTGCAGTGAGAAATTATGATCTTTTACCCCTAAAGAATTTAACAATACAACCTAAAATATAAGTTTCATTAAGTAGTAGCATAAAAGTTGGTAAAATTTGTACCTAATTTAAGGTAATGTAAGTTAATGTTTTCGAACATATCATATTTATAACCTTAAAGAAAATAGAAAGCAAGAAGGAGAGAGATTTTTCATGTCTGTGTGAAGAAATGTTTAATAAGCATAGTTGTGGGTCCACGGATAGCATTAACATTTTAATTTCCACTACCAGTCTAGCAATAAATTATCTATACGGTTATATTATATCTTAATCAGTTAGATGTTTATATACTCCTAGAATATCTAAAATAATCAGAGAAGCAGTACTATTACATTACTAAATAGATGGCTACTACTTCAATAATAATTAGCTTACGAAATTTTAACGAATTTTCCATAACACACTACAATTTATTCTTTATAAATAAAGATGCTGCTAGAAATGGACAAGTTTTTTCCTTACTAAGGATAGGCTAAAGAAAATAGATGTTAGTTTAACTTTAACAGTTCCAAGAATAGGTAGCGTAATATATTAAACGAGATTTCTGCTGCATAAATCAGTGTATCAATGTCAAAAAAAAAACTTTAATTCATACAATACTTTTAAACTTACGAGAATTTTTTGTATTACGGTACTTGATTTTTTCGTACTAATATGGTTTAATAGTGTAAGTATATAATTATAATTTTAAATTATTGTGAATAATTACTAATATCGACCATTGGAATTTATTTAATACAGTACATAATACAGAAATTAAAATTAATATATCCCATATACTAGAAATAAAAAGAACAAGAAATGTGTTTCATTAATCATAGTGGAAATTGTGAACTCTGGCGCACCACGGGAAATAAAAACAAATGTAAGCTCTCCCAAACTGCTCACATATTCTGCCACTCCTACTTCTAACAACCATTTGTTGAAGTGGATTTCATCGTTACTTTCCAATAATGTCTTTTATCGAAGTTTTTTACTTTCAGGGTTGTATATTACTTTACCATTTGTGAATACTTTATTAATAATTGGCCTTCCATTGACAATCTATGACTAATTTATGTCTATGGGTGGAACATTTTTTTAAACTGATGAGATTAAATTAACTGTAACACTTATTTCCCCATTAATTATTGATAAGTAAAACTTCATATTGGTATATTTACTAGTTACACTACACGGTGCATTGACAGTATCATGTAAGGCAATGAAAACTTGATAGCTCATAGAATCATTACGATTACTTTAAAACAACTAACAAGAAGTCATTTCAACGGATTTCTTCTAAAATCAGAACATAAATACCAGTAATGTTGCTATTGGTATTTACAACAAAAATGGTAAAATACTAATAATATGGGGAAACCCTAAAAATACGTTTTTTAATGAAAATATTAGGAATTTATATAATTAGAGCAATTTTTACTGTAATCAAACTTAACATAAATAATTTTTTTAAACTTCTAAATAAACAAAAAAATTCTTATCAAGAATATAAAAACAGATGTTTATCAGATGTTACGAAACACTGTAATAAATTAGGATATAAAATTATGGATGATCTTTTTACAATTGAAGGTACAAAAACATTGCATTTGAGTGGTTTTAAATAATTATAATTAAAGAGAGATTTCTAATTAAAATAAGCTCTTATTAGGGATGAGGGCCCATTTGAAACTTCCATTTTGAAATTAAAATTTACAAAATAAAAAAAAAAAATTAAAAATAAACACATCTAAATACACACTGGGTACTTGGCTTCTCCTACTAAGTGCCTGATGAAAGAACTCTGTTTTCTGTATGCACGAAAGAGTTGACCAAAAGGGATGAAATTCGGTGGGAAACTCTTAAGCTACTTTTACACTATTCGGTGTTTGGCGGACAGTTAAATGGGACGATGATTACTGAATGATATATAATGTACTAATTTCACACACATTGCCTTACATGTACATGATCTTTTTTAAATACGTTATTTTATCTGTAACACATGGGGTTGGATGCTTCTACCTCAATCAGTAATAGTTATTTATTCGAAAGGGTATCGCTATTGAATTAATCTGAATTATTATTGAATATATATATATATATATATATATATATATATATATATATATATATATATATATGTCTTAATGTAAAATATTGTAAAGAATACTTACAAAAGTCGCTAATATATTAGATTAAGCAATGCTTTATTAAATCAGATCGATATGAAGCTCATTGTATAATATTTGCAAAATAGATCAATCTATTACATACAGTAATAGTTTCGCAATGTGTGGCAGAAAGTTAACATTTGTTAAAACTGGCTCCGAGATGAAAAGCATTCCTCTAACGGTTCTCTCGCTTTGCTGCCTCGAGCATCATTCAATTAAACGAGAAAACCTTTGCTATCTAAAACCTGAGGTCAGAGAGTATTTGATTATTCCTGCTACAGCGTTTAGAAAGTTTATTAATAGTATAAATAAATTTATTTAATATTACGAACTTCGAATTCCTCTGGAAGTTGTTTCATACATTATGTAAAACTGGTTTATTCGTGAAAGAATTCAATATTACGTGAATGAAAATTCCTACATGGAAACTATGTTAATAAACTTGACTTAAATTGGCCTAAAGTATATGATATTTTCTAATATTATATTAAATTTTTGTAGGAATAGTTTTTTTTTTCATTAAGATAAATGAACTATTAGCGAGTTATGTATTATTATTATTTATCTGCGGTCCACAGAAATAATACTATGAAAATGTTCACTGTAGTCAAAAGCTTGCTTTGACGTTTTCTTTTTGAAAGCTACAGATAGCAACTTTTACTGGCCCATGTAAATATTTTGTCAATTTGTCAAATTTATATGCAAATTTACTCCTATACTGGGTAGTGTTATATGTACCTTGATACTTTTTTCTTATTTCTTTACTTATTGACTCCGGACTACTGATATACGAATAAATTATTATTTCCTTTGCCATCTTGGATTGGAATGGGATAGTTATTTTTGTGTAAATGAATTGTTGTAATACCTTATTTAAATTTTAAACCGTAACATTGAAATGAGTGATTGGTAGTTATATTATTATTTGAAACATTATTACTAATTTATATTAAAACATATGTTTTTAAAAAATACATAATTTAACAAAAAAAACTCATAATCATTTAAATAATGTAATAGTTGTTTTTATAGGTCATTATTTATTTAATCTATTATTTTCTCTGTTGAAACACTGCTGTAAGTGTAATTGTAGCAGAGTATAATTATATACTATAAGATTTCGGACGCTAATATACACCTCTGCTTAAGTAATTATAAATCGTTAATAAGTTGTTTTATAATTCTTTTCTTCAGTACTCAATTAGCGTAAATAGGTGGCAACTATTTTTGCACTATATATATATATATATATATATATATATATATATATATATATATATATATAATATTATATAACGCTAACAGTGTTGCTACCCAATTATGATAACTGAGTACTGAAGAAAAATATTAATAGAGGAATATTTGAAATACGAGCTCGTATTAGCCGTACATATATGATATTTTGTAATTTTTATTTAGGAACTTCTAGCAGTAACTGTGTCAAAGTGGAGAATACTAATGAAAATATAATAAATGCTATGTAAATCATCCTTGTTGATGTTTGTCGATTCTTTTAATTACTTTAATTATGGTTTGATGTTGTAAATTCTTAAAATAACTAAAATAATAAAATCGTAACGAAAATTGTTAAACATTATTATTATTATTATTATTACTGTCTGACGAAGAAGAATAACGTTTTATCAAGTTATCCTTTTAGTAAGTTTCCGTTGCCTTTCTCATCCCATTTTAATTATATTTGTTTACAATATTACCTATGTTTAACTGATCATTTTATTAACTATTTATCAGGTTATTTGTTTATTTGAAAATAAATTAATTTCATTTTGAAATGTGAAACTAATTAAATCACCCAATTTACGCTAAAATAAAGCAATGACAGTAAATCTTTCATAGTTTTAATCCTTAAGTAATATAAAATAATCGGGTTCCAAAACACAAAGAAGAGAGAAAAACTCATACACATTGCACCTCACATGTATATTATATATAGTTTAGCTACTTATTAATAGGCAAAATCAACACATAAAACTAATATAAACATATGTTATTTGTTATAGAGTACAGCACGTACAAAAATGTTATAGATAGTTTCCATTTTTGTGTGTTTCTTATGTTACCGTTGTAATAAAATTTCCAAAAGTCAATAACGGGTTTTAGTGAAAACAGCATCTTCATACACTACGCTCTAATGAGTGCAGTTGTAAAAGTAAACTTATAATTATATTATATTTACTTTTACGTTAAACCACAGAGGAAATATATTTTGATATGGAAGATATATTTCATATGCCACATAGTGCCACATGCTTATTATACTTGCGACGCGAACATTTATTTTGAAATGTTAAACTGTTATAATATAAACAATTTCAAAGAATGCCGCTTGGACAAGAATCATTCCTCTTTGTAAATCAGACCAAATTGGTATTTAAAATATCCTGCTTAAATAATATTTATATAAAGTAAACAGAGTCCTCTGCATCACTTTAACGTGTTTACTTTTAATAATGCAATGTTGGTGTAGTTAAATTATATCAAACATAATGGTTTAAAAGAAACGTATTTTTTAACGTTTAACTTGTACACGTTACTTATTAAATTATTGCAATACAACGTGTAGAATTATCCAATATAAGTTAAAAGATATTAAAACCTATACATTTTTAAAAACATAGGGATTAGAAATACTTAAAATTCACCAGTAGTTAATAACATTTTAGAATTATTTAACCACGAATTATCTGGTTTCGAAGACCTTGTTTCAAAAAGAAAAATTATATTGACATAGAGTAGATATAAAACTAATTTCATTTTTATTTTAATTTCTTGGTTTATTCATAAGATTTATTAATTTAGGGATAAACAATTTGGTTCGTTAAAATCAGCTGATCTTGCTACTGCAGCAATGGACATCTCTTAAATAACTGGTTTTCATCAATACATGAGTATGTTGCACAATTATATCAAACGACATTCTTTGTAAATAATAATAATATGTTAAGACAATTACATAACATAAAGTAGCAGACCTGATTCAAGATATTACATGGCATTCTAAAAAAAAAAGTCATTGGCAAGAACTAAACAAAAGCCAGACAAACTTAAGCCCTGTGCTAAGCAAGATCGGATTCCTCATACGATTATCACGTTCAGTTTCCATAGAGATGTAAGTATAAACCTACAAGGCTAGATCACGTTTCTAAAGTTTTGAAGCTATGTTTTCTGATAAGTAAACTGGAGCAATATGGGTTAAAGCTCAGGATTAACAGTTACTTAGGTTAAACATAAGGATTTAAAAACATTATATATGCATTGGAGGTGTTCTTAGGAATTGATGAAAAGAAATGGAAAAGTACTTATTTTGTTTTATACTTGTTTTTCTTTTTAGTAAAATAAAACCTATTTTAGACAGGTAAGAACTACGAGTATACCTAGTGTTGAAAAACTAGAAGTCATTAATTCTTAAACAGACAAGTAATGTGTTCTTCGATAAAATTACTAATCTTTTCAATATTGAGATCTATATATCATCAATAAAATTATAACGACCATCCAAATTTATTAAAGAGACTTGATTTTCATACTTCCGATTAAGGTATTGTAAATAATTTTACACAATTCCATATTGCCACAAAATAATGGCGATATTTAACTTTAAAATTGCTTTAGATTTCAAAGTATTTTATGATTTAAGATATTGTCTATCTGGAATGGAGATTTTAAAATAATCCAATGGTTTTTCATATATACTATAAACAGCTCCTGAGAATTATTTCCCATATTTAGTATCCTATGCAACAGTGCTTTTAATACAATGCGAGGAGTTCTGCACATATACGCTAGACTGTTAATCTTTTCAAATATTATGATACGTTTTAATCTTGTGTTCGTATACTCTGCAAATTTTTAGCGGATGATACGTAACAGCTTTGTTAACTAAGTTACGTTTCATAGCAGTGTTTTAATAATAAATGTTACGTTATGCCAGGGATGGTACTACAATGCAAGTGTGTGATAAAAAAATCTTGCAAACGACTTTGACTAATGAATTTATAATTGTTTTAAATGTAAATATATAAGTAGAATTAAAACACAAAAATACTATATGATTATAATGAATGTGCTTAGAAACTATTTAGCTTTTTATCTTTGCCATCACGGTTACCCATAAGACCAATGTAAAATTTTTCACTCGCGCTCATTCAATTCTCATAGCGTGACAGTACCATCGTCGAAGTCATTGTATATATATTTATTTTTTTTACGTAGGGGGAATGCTTTTGCGCACGGAGTGTGGGACTCCCTTGCGGACTACCCACTAAACCCCCTACGGGCCACGGAGGGCCCAGGCCGGAACCCTTTCGGATGACATCTTGCCTGTTACGTGTGTCTTATATCCCAACCAGGACAAAACTACTTGTTTCGGAAGTTAGGGGTCAGCCAGGCATCCGTCTTCACGCTTCTGATGAAGGATCGCATGTCATGACTGGTGACTGCATTCCAGGCGTCCTCATTCAGCAGCATCATCTCCACAATGGTCTCTGCCTTAACATCACCAACTGTGGTGGCGAGCGTTCGCCTGGCCTCGCTGAAGCGCCTGCAAGCTTAGAAGGTGTGATGAACATCATCATCTTCCCTCCGAGGCGACCTGACTTTTCCCACCCTGTAGAGGTACTTAATAAAGTAACCGTGCCCCGTCAGGAACTGACACAGGTAGAAATATATCTCCCCGTGGCCACGATCTATCCAGGATTGAAGCTCTCGAATGAGAGGGAAGGTCCAGCGACCGTCCGATCCTTCCGTCCACCTCCGTCTCTTACTTGACCTAGGGCTTCCTACGTTAGCCATCAGCCTGCCGAGAGACATAACCACCTTAGAGGCTTTGTCACACACCGCCTGAATGTGCTCCAATACCGAAGACGGCAGTCGAGTAACACACCCAGGTACTTTGCCGCAGTCCTTGTCCGAAACTCGACACCCCCAACATTCATAGAGATCAGAGTGGGGATTCTCCGTCGAGTGAGCATAACGATTTCGGTCTTGGCGACCGCCAGCTCAAGTCCATGGCTCGTCATCCAGGCATTGACCCGAATCATTACCTGATTAAGGCGTAACTGTGCCAAGTCCTTAGTCCTCGCCGTGATGACTGCAGCCACGTCATCAGCATAACCCACGAGGTAGACGTCGTGGGGCATCTCGAGGCGAAGCAAACCATCGTATGAAAACATTCCATAGGTCCTGGGCCGAGAATAGACCCTTGAGCCGCACCGGCAGTGACCTCTTTTGTTCTCCTTCCATCTTTGGTTTCATACAACAGCCGACGGTTCTTCAGGTAGTAGTCCTGCACAATGACCAGGAGATAGTCGGACACGCTGAAGTCCCGCTGCAAAACGCCTCTAGGATGTCCTCCCACTGAGCAGAGTTAAACGCGTTCCTTTACGTCAAGGGTAACCAACAGCACAATCGGCCGAGCCTGGTGACGAGCTGTTTCGGCTTGCTGGACGGCACTGATCACCTCTGTAATGGCGTTCAGAGTTAAGTGTCGCTTTCGAAAGCCGTGCTGCCGGGGAGAGAGATCTCCAGCGGCTTCGATGGACGGACTGCAACCTGGGTTTTCAGCAACTTTTCATAGAGTTTCCCCGCGGTGTCAAGCATACAAAGTGGCCTGTATGCCGACGACGGGGAGTTCGGATCACCTTTGCCTTTGCTGATCAGCGCCAACCTAGCAACCTTCCAGCGCGACGGGAACACACCTGCTGCCAAACATGCATTAAACATATTCAGCAGACAAGAGTGGGATAACTCGCCGCCACAATCTTCAAAACCTCAGCTGGAATGCCATCAGGAGCCTTCTTGTTGCGCATGGTAGACACCGCCGCTACAAGCTCCTGCTCCGTAAAAAATGGGAACATCTGGAACCGGTCTCGCTACTCTCTCCTCCCGCCTTACAGGGGTGACTTGGGAAGAGAGCTTCCACGATCGTCGAAATCATTCCAGCAGGCATTTCCGTGCTGTTCCCTATTCCTCCCAGCTTTTTTGTCACAAGTTTGTATCCTCTGTTCCCAAGGGTCCGAGTCCACCTCCTGGCAGAGCTCACGCCAGCATCGTGCTTTGCTCAAAACGAATTGCTGTACTCAGAGCTTTCTTAGCAGCCTTGTGCTCTGCCGACCTAGTTACAGCTTCCAGGCCGGTTTCGAAGCTCGCCGATTTCGTCCGTCCACCAAAAGGCTTGGCGACGGCCCCGGTAAAGGTCGTTCGAGGCATTGACGAATTGCAAGCTTGTTCTATCAGTTTCATGGAAGAGTCGATATAAGCCTTAACCTCAGCTGTTTCAGTGAACTCGGGAAACCCCCGGAACACCAGCCTCGATACTACGATCTAGCTGCTCGACGAGTTTTCCCCTGTCCAGCTTAGCCAAATTCCAGCCAAGAGTGTTTTCGGGTATTCGCTCGCCGCGGCAGCCAATTATCGATAAGATGGAAAGCGATGAACTCGTGGTCACTAGCAGTGTAGACGTCCATCACTCGCCATTCCGCTACTAAAGGAAAAAAAATCGGCCGATACCATCGTAATATCTGGTATTGACTCACCGAGAGTGCTTCGGAAGGTCGGCCTTGTCCCTCTATTCACGAATTCCAAGTCGAGTCTCGAGACCATCTCAAAAATATGTCCCATCACGTTAGTCACGGGCATACCCCATTCGACCGCCACGGGCGTTGAAGTCAACCGCCACTATAACACGCCCAGAGACGTTTCGGAGACTGTCTTCCAGCGCTTCCAACCTTTCCAGGTACTCTCGCGCGGAGTAATTGGGGGAGAGGTACACACTGTAAATGGTAACGCTGTTCAACTTAACCCAGGCATAAACCGTCACCGGAACCATGACGCAGTACACGGACCCCACGACTGTCTGCGATCCAAACAGCCGCAGTGCCGAGTCCATCGTAAAACCAAGATGAGCTGGTTTTGGTTCGGACGGGTTCAACTGACGATCACTATCTGGGCTTTGGTCTCACAGGCCAGCTGTTCAAGGATTGCGTCCGCAGCGTAACATCTCTGCAGATTGGGCCTGGATAAACCGGATCATTTTCGTGGCCTAGCACGGGGCCTTCCTGTCGTCCAGGGCTTTCTTGAAAACCCCGCAGGCACCTGATCCTGGAACATGATCCGTCTTTGCTCCAGGGTTTCCGGTACATAAGACGCAAGAAGGAGCCCCCGTGCAAACCGCCGCCTTGTGCTCGGCGCTGCCGCATTTCCAGCAGTTACTGCTCCTGTCCGGTCCGGAACAGTTCCTCCTAGTGTGACCGTAGCCGAGACAGCGGAAGCATCTATCCACCTCCACACGGCCCCGAATCCGGCAGGACGACCCACCCGACCTTGATCTTCCCCTTTCGGAGTACTGTCAAGGAGTCACTCTCGAGCAGCTCAACCACGGCCTTCCTCTGTTCTTGCCGGATAGGCTTGAAGAGGGTAACCCTAATTTCGCCACCAAGGACAGGAAACTCCCTGCTTAGGGCGTCCGAGATATCGGCTTCGGTGGTCAAGGCGTCCAGATCTAGGATCTCTAGCCTTGCCTTAGGAACAATGGAGCGAACATCGCCCCTGTCACCCACCGCCTTCTGTATCGCCTCCTGGAGTTTTCCTTTCTGTCGTCGCATTTTGCGATTTCCAGTAATACTCCTCCCAGTGACAGTCTTCCTTAAGTAGCGTACCACGGTGCCCGACTCTTCGGGAGTAACTCCAGCCCTCATTGCACCAAGAATCTCGGCGTGTGACTTGCCAGCTTTAGGCTTGACAATCACCACCTGCCTCCCAGGCCTGGAACGCGGGAGTTCTCCGGCTTCTTTACTTGTGGGGGAGGAGGTGGAGGTAGATCTTGCCTCTTCCCTCTCTTATCTACGGCCTTCGCTTTTCTTTTTTTCTTTTTTGAGACTACCGGGCGAAACTCGCTCTCTTCTGTCGCGTCGACAAAAGCAGGCTCTCCGGCGTCTCTCTGCCGCTTTTCCTCCCTTGGATGTTCAGGGGGACTTCCGGCCGTTCTTTTAACAGCCGTGGTAGAGGCTGCTGCCACCATAGTTGGTGATGGGGCCTGAGTCTCTTTTTCGCGGCTTTCTCTCTGCAGTCTCTCCATCGATATCTTCTAGACCTGCCAAAATGTATCGATCAGATCAAGAGACGACTCCATAGAGATCATGCCGTTCCTGACTGCCGTGCTTAGGCTCTTCTGTCCTCGACGTAGCTGTTCGCATGTCGAGAAGAACGTCTTTCATCCTCTTTACCTCCGTGAAGATGGTATCCGCCGCATACTCCATGTTCTTCCATCCGGGGAGACCAAGGGAAAAAATATTTCCTGACTTCTGACTGGTGTCTCCTCAGATTGAAAACTCATCAGAGACTACCGGTGTACCCGTCTCTTGTGGGGCACAGGAAGCCATGGCCTGTAGAGATGCGAAGGCGGGAGTCTCGCTATGAGGTCGCGAAGGAGGGGACCTCAATAAACGACTGCTCTTAGCAAACGGGTCTGCAGTACACGAAAGGGAGAGGGGGGAATTCCTTCCTCAACCTCTCTGTATCGTTGTCAATGGGTTTTTTGCGATTCCATACTTTAAGTTTACCAGCGCATCATGCGACAACGGCGGCCCGGAAAAATCGGGAACGGGTGTACCCACGAGGACTGAGCCTCTACCCCCAGTTCCCTGGAGCCCAACCTCCGTACTCCCAAGCACCGGAAAACAAGACGTGCCGGGGGCCGACCGTAGCAATGCAGAGTCCGACCTCTGCATCCATGGCGCACTTCCTGACTAGGGCCCGAAGGGGCTGGCTCCTGGCGTCATACCAGAGAAAACATCATCGGCAGTGCAAAGCACACATCAGTCCCTGCGACAATTCAGGGACACTCCCCGGGTTCTCTGGTATGCGCTGGTCGGAAAGAAGGAGGGAGTGACACCCACGTGGGGTCGAAGAAAAGAAGAGGTGGGCGAGATTTGCCCAGATAGATAAAAGATGTCGAGCTAAGATCCGAAAGAGAGAGAAAGACCTTAGCTCTAGAAGGACTGTAAGGAGAGTCTCACAGCTAGCCTCAGGTAGCCCCAGGGTCACCAGCCTCCCAGAAGAAAGGGGAGGCCTCCCGTGTAGTCGAAAGCCGACTACCCCTGAGGTTTATTGTATATATATAAATACATATATATATATATATATATATATATATATATATATATATATATATATATATATATATCTGTAGTGTAATAGTAGCACATTCACCCGGCAATTGAGAGATCCGGGTTCGAGTCCCGGTGGAGCAAGTAATTTTTGTGATTAAATGTTTATTAAAAAAATTAAATTCGGCTGTTGCCATTTATACAGATTATATATATATATATATATATATATATATATATATATATATATATATATATATACAGCCGAATTTTATTTTTTTTAAATATATATATATATATATATATATATATATATATATATTTAGTTCCCGATATGTATTGTAGAGAGAGACAGACATATCGAAATAAAACTTTTTCAGCCCATCGATTGAAAATTTTGGATAACCTTTAGAGTACGAATGGCCTTTTGGTATAAACAAACGCCAACTACTACTTTTGACATGCAATTTAGAGGCAAAATTATATACTTTATACAGTATAATAGTATCAGACCAAGAATTAAAAGTTTTCATGAATCTAACCGAGACAAACAGAACATTGTAACATGATTTCTCCACTAATTATACCAGAGAGATAAATATATCCGCAATAGAATATAAATTACCATTACTATAGTTATTGTATTTTTTAGTGTAGCTCCAGTTCATCTTATTTTTATTGCAGTGTCTGCTAACTGACACTGTCTCAGACTTGACTCCTGGAATATGGAGTCATATTTATCTAGGCGATCCAAAGAAACTCGACGAAGTGGAAAGCTCAACATGAACCACGTAAATCGTTACGAGAATATATAAATATATAGATAAGTTGTAATCTCATTGTCTCATCAGGTACACAATTGACAGCACTACAATCAATGTGGTAGACAAGACCTCTAAGCATGGTGGAACAACCGAGTTTTATACAGATAACGTACGTCATTTACAGTTACGGTATCTGTAGAAAACTCGGATTCCAGGAGTCAAGTCTGAGACAGCATCATATAGCAGACACTGCAATAAAAAGAAGGTGAACTGGAGCAAAACTCAAATTACAATTAAATCTACCCTTCGTACCATAGCACTTTTATATTTTGGTCACAGTACTTAACCGAATAAATCTTAGGTATTTTTAATGCGAATTACTGCGGCTTAATTTATAGTACTCACCATTAAGACCTTGACGTTTTAAACTCTGCAATAGAGGGTAGCTCTGCCTCCTTCTTGCACATATTATGTTTATATTATGAGACATGACTCTCAATGTTAAAGAGCCTCACACATAATATAACAAGCAATTACATGTTCTTTGTTGATTAATTTCCAGAGAAATATTGAAAAACTTACCGTAGGCGTTTAATATTAACAATGTCATAAGTAAGGTAATCTATTTTATATTTTTTTACAAGGACAGGAGTTGATTAAACGTATTTGCATATTGCTTACCTCTGCAAAACACGGCGTAATACATTATTGAAGTTTTCACTCATAGCATAAATGTTTTAAAGTGGTGAATACTGTGTTAATCTAAAAGGATTTGCAAAGTTATAACATTTTTATTTAGATTGATAGCTGTTAAAGAATTATTGTTTGAAGAAGGCTACCACCTACCTACCAACACACACACACACACACACACACACACACACACACACACACACACACACACACACACACACACACACCATTTCACCTGTCAAATATTACTTAAATTAACAAAATCAATTAGTAGGATTACTTTATTGGTAACCAATTGTAAAAACCAATATGTGAGAAACCAATACAGAAAATACACGTTAGCAAATTTATTACTTAACTAGAAACATCTTGCCGAACGAATGATTACTATGATATTGAGCTGTGTAAGAATCAAATCAATCAAATTGCTCCACATTTTACTAGGACTTCAATAGTTACCTTATTTGCTATTTCAGCCTTATCCAAGTATTATATTTTACATCTACTTCCTGAATAAAGATATACTCGTTTACAAAATATAGTGAAACATATTTTTGGTTTGTTTTGTTTGTATGTTTGTTTTTTTTTTAAGGAGAGACCGATCCCCTTTTAAGCCTTATTCTATCCGTCCTCATGGGCCACTGGCCTGTGCGAGGATCTTATCAAACAGAATAAGGGGGAGAGTCGATACAGTACAAGGTCGATGGTACTGATAAAAAGTGCAACGGTCACAGACAGGAGGATTCGAACCTGCGCTATCTCTAACCCAGACTCAATGTCCAACGTCTTAGACCCCTCGGCCATCGGCACTCCCGGTTATTTATATTCTTTATCTACCTGTTGTATTCTGATGCTCAGACATACCTTAAAAGCGATGCAGCAGTATTACATAAGGAGTAACTTTCAGTACCTCTTAAACGACCAATAATCATTATTATTAGTATATTTAAATAACATTTTATGAGTATGAAGGTTAAATATTAAAAACATACAGGTAGTTATTTAGAAAGACCGTCTTGCAATAATATTACAGATTATACCATTAAAAATCTAAGTTAAGGTAATTCACTGTTTTTATAGTTCTTAAATATACAGTATATATTTAAACAGATTATTGATGTAGAAAGTAAGCTAAAAATGTAAATCACATCCTAACATCAATCAATTCATCCCCCAAACACGAAATAAAAGTCATCGTTAAACGAAACAATAAATATTTTTATTTATGAACATTTGGTAATCATTACCCATGGCAGTATTAGCGTAGACAATGATGAATAAGGTAAACATTTTCCCGGTTCTTAAGCAGCGTAAAAATAAATGGAAAAGTCGACAGGGGCTAAGTGTTCTTTACACTAACGAGTAAACGATCCAACTGTGACCTAGATATAGCGACACCACCGTACAGAAACCGGAAACCCGGTTTGTTTATTAATTGCTCCTAAATCCTAGAGCGGCGGCAAGGGTATTGTTGGCGGGGTGAGGCGCGATGCTCTCTGAATATAAAACGGAAGTTCTAAAGCTGGATTGAGTATTCCGTCAACTCGCACATTCTCTGATATGTACAGTATGCAACAAATGTAAGAAAATAACTATGTAAAATAGTATATATAGATTATATTAAGTATTTATCGACTTCTAATAAGGCTATTAACTTTTCAGAAAACTAAGTGTGTGTATTTATGTATGTATAATATATGTTGTGATATGTATATTTTATACGTTCACTTTATATATATATATATATATATATATATATATATATATATATATATATATATATATATATATATATATAATATGAAAATCAGAATAGGTGAGGCGTGGGTACTGATATCTATTTAGAATTATGGAACTAAATTAACATGTGAAGGTTCGCTTTCTGTCGCAATACGCTTAATCCCGGTCGGTGTGGGATGAATTTTCAGAAGGTAATTGGCAACCCTCTCCACCGCAGGATTAATCTTGTGCGTTATGAGTGTCGACGGATATGATTTGTGTGGTTTTGGAGATTTATATCCAAATAATATTAGAATGAATTTTAATGTCACCTACTTGTTGGGTATTAATCTGTTCTTGAGTTTCATTAATTTTACCAGAAATGTGTTCAATATTTGTAATTTTCATTTTGTGAACACGTGCAAGAGCCTTCTTTTGGGTGATACTGACTTTAAAAACGCATTTTTATGTTAACTGTTCGTTTAAGAGTGTGACAATATGAAAACTGTACTTAATCTGTGTCATGTTTTAAGTATTTTACTAGTTTTTGTAGTAATTATTAAAAGGTGTGTCCTAAAAAATTGCCATCAATATAGCTTAATTGAAATTAACAAAATGATACAATAAGCTTTGTGTTATTGTATACCAGTTTCCACTGGGCTGATAGGTTAAATACATGTTGATTCACTGCTGGTTGGCTACTAAGTTTGAAATTTAAAGTGCCATTTGATTTAATGTTGGGTATATGATTATGTAGAGAAGATATTTATACACTTATCAGTATACAAATATTATAAATTTATTGTTATAATGTATAAATTACAAGTTATAACGTAAGTAAATTACAGTATGCCGTAAAGTAAAGTAACTAAATGAAATATGCTTATTCTGTACCATGTATGGATTGCACGGACTAGAGTAAACTAAAATTATTTAGAAGTGATAACCTAGAGAGGCAGTTTAAGCAGTCTTTGGTGCATTCAGTTTGCGACAAAGGGTTTTGTTGTTTGGGAATGAAATAATGAATTTCAGGTTATCGTGCAGGATACTATTTAACAACTATCACGAAAACAGCAGGTTTGAGTGCTGATTGTCTATATTATACAATTTTAACGTCTCTGTTGGTAACTTGTCCCATCAAATATTTTACCATTTAATAACATGGATATGAGATCTAAAGTAACTGTAAATCTATTTACTCCAAAAGCGTATTACTTATTCAAAGTAGGCCATGCAGGTTTGGGATTTAGAGTGCACCTTAAATAGTCCTATTATACTATAAATATTCCTTATTCTACATACGTGGGATCGGTAAAACTAATTTAACTGAAGAAGTGTTTCTGTGAATTTGGATGGCTCAACTGACTGGCAATACATCCTTCAAATAAATATTAGCTGAAGTCTGATCTTGTACATCTCGATTTACTATCCAGTATCATGTAATATGTAATTCTGTACATCATATAGCCCTTATCAAACAGCCTAACAAACATGAAATTATGTTAGGTAAATCGTGTTAGGTCTGTTTTAGCGGAAAATCTTCTGCAATCCAAACAGTCTGGATTAGAAATTTACGAGGGCACAATTGATTTTTATATTAATAATATGGGTAAAAATTATATATTTCCTCAACTGTTCCAGATAAAACAACTAACTGCCTAATAGTGAGTAGTTAGGATGAAGGAATAATCTGAAGAACCAATGTGCCGTGTGGACCTATCTCTTTGTATCTTTGTTCCGAAAAAATATTCGCTAAACTTTTACCGTTATGTTTTGAACTAGCGTTTTGATTTGCTCAATATTCATAGAAATTAGTTTTATATTACATTATGTTTTGCACTGTTATTAGGCTCAAAATTATTTATTGGACTGGCTATTTCTGTGAAGGATATTTGTTTATTTATTCTATTGTGAATGTTTTGGCTATGTTGCTTGTAATAAAAAAGTATGTATTATTAAAAAGTTCTTAAATACGGAAACATCTGTATGTGACTGGCAATATACTCTGATTTTAGTGTACCGTTTCTATTGATATAAATAAATAAATATATATATATATATATATATATATATATATATATATATATATATATATATATATATATATATATATATATATATATATATAGTCAAATAAAAAGCTTAAAATGAGTGAATGGCTTAAAGGGACTATAAGTAAAAGATTTAATCTTACATCAAAGCTTTGCCAACCTTTTGATGTTTCATAGAATCAAAGGTTTAATACTATCCTAGAGTCACAGTCTATTTGCTAGTAAAGAAAATTGGTTTCACCTATAAGTTTATAAGCTATAAAATTTAATTACCTTTTTATTTTATTCGTTCTTAAAAAATGTAGCTAAAATTTATCTTTAGATTTTTCTTAAATGTTAAATAGACCATACGCATAGTAATAGTCACTTAAATATTAAAAACATCATTCCAATTTTGATCAATAATAATCTGGCTCGATATTGCTAACTACCCAACTAAGTTAATTCTTGGTTCAATATAAGTTGTTGGTTACAAGTGCGAGTACATTTATTCTCCAACTTATAATATACTACCTACATATTTTTTATCCTTTTAGATAGAAATGCAAGGTAAAAATATAAAAAATTTCCCTCCCCCAAAAATAACTTCCCCTGAAAATATCGAAATTAAAGAAGGAGAAATCCCTCGTGAAAGCTAAATTTGTACGCAAACAAAAATATTCAATGCTTGTATTTTATGAGATCCTTTGAGAATTATAAATGTTTATATTTTTTAATAATGATTTTTAGTACAAACGGAGCAATAATATAATTTTAAAGTGACCTAAAACTTGTATGTTTAAATTGATATCAACAGGACATATTTTCAATGTAATACGTATATTATCTTAATTATGGTCTATTATTTTACCGTAATGCTAAATATATACTAAAGAAATTTTATAACTTAATATAAACTGTTACCTAATGTTATATTATAATACTAATTTACAAATACGTCATCTAAAACAATTAAATATAAATAACCTTATAAAAATTCAAAATATGTTTTTTTAACTTTAAAATCTACAATTAATGACTTAATGATTGTAAATAAAGTAAGATGAATTTGTTAGCTAGTTGATCTCATGTCATAGGCTTACATTTTCTCTTAACATTTTATTTTAAGTCATGGTATTATAATTTATAGATGAAAGCTATCTCATAGGGTCTGTACTGCCAGTTTTAAAGTAATATAATTGATACTTATAAAATAATTCAAACGACCAAGTTTTCAGGATATGTTAGCAATTTATAATTAATTATGAACCCAAAACACTTTTCTTTTTGAAACTTTACTACTTAACATTTTAGGTATTTACAACACAAATCTTGAAATTTGTTAAGGGGGTTAATAGTAATAAGGCCTCAAAAATACAACATAACATAACATCAACAGGAATAAGCACCTTATATACATTATTTATTAACTAATATTTCGACTATACAATAGTGTTTACATATGTTTTTATTCAAAGTTCGTAAACCATCTACATTATTTAAAGACATGAAATTGGAGGCTATTTATATTTAGTCAAAAGGTTTAAGTTTTTTACTTTGTAGGTATTGCTAGATGATTTAAAAAATTTCATATTTCTATTTAGTTATTTAACAGTATTTTGAACAACATGTTTTTATAAGCCGATTACATTGATTATAAAAATTATTTTCCAAGTTAAAGATGATATTGTGCCTTCTACTAGAATCGTCAGAGGATGACATTGTGTACATTATTATTCCGAATAGAGTATCGTAGATTTAGTTTAAAAAAGTATCATTATTATCTTGCATTATACTATTCCATGAAATATAAATACGCAGGAGGGATAATGTATTTAATTATATTTTTCTGTCTAAGTCATAATACAATTACGTGAACAACTTAATCCAAGAACATAAGATTTAAGCGTAATTTTAATTTTAATACTATAATTTAAACAGTAGTAGTCTTTTTTTGCATTTATTTTACTTCTACAATTAATAATATTTATAAACTAGAAGAATTGTTGACTGTTATTTAGCTTGGTAACTTTAGTGTGTTATAATATCGGAATATCGCTTATTGAGTATATATTTAATCTAAATTTACTGATCTTAAGTTTATACTTGTTCATAAAATATATAACAGTTATGAAATTTTTCGTGATATGTTTAGAAAACGCATGTTCACACTGAATATTAAAGATGTACTTAACACGTATTACGACAACACATTGTCACTGGCCTAAAGATTGAAATGAGACATTGAATGCAATAGTTTTTTATTATTACAGAAATATTATAACATGAATTTATATAATATAGACATTTACTATTACAATAGACAAGAAGGCCACATAACGTATCCCATAACAGGCTTCGGTACTGTCCAATGCAAAATTTCAAGTATATAGTTATTTTTTCTCTAAATAACCTGTAGTTAGATGTACAGTCATATGTTATACAGAAGAAAACATTTATGGCTTCCCATCAAACAAATATAAATTCTGTCAGCCTATGAATAATGAGCTTAAAAGACGCTTAGCTAAAATTCTTTGAAGAAACTTGTTTCGTTTTATAACTTATTCTTGTCTTAATCGAAGCGAATTTTTACAACTGCTATAAAGTCTACACCTAAACATTCCAAGAATATGTTGCTATATGATGCAAAAGTCATAACATTTTGTGTTATAAATGTGATTATACAGTAAAATGTACTCCCAGGTTACCAAAATTTAATGTTGAATGTGTTAGAATAATTGAGCTACAGTCATTTTTATGTATACACAAGTAGCATTATAGTATCGCGTATTTACGTTCGTAATAAGAGTTTGTTTACAAAATTATTTATAACGATATTTTCTGTTTGCCATAACAGCTACCCAATAAGACCAATATAAATGTCTAATGCTCATGCTATCTCTCATATTGAAATGCATTTTAATTGAACTCACTGTTACTCATATAGAAATAAAAAGTTGTGGAAATGTTCACTTCTATATGTAAGTTTGTTTCGAGACTCACACACCCACATAACGATAGTGCGGCGATACAGACAGGCAGACAGACGATCAGAAATTATTTTTCCCACGAGATATAGACTTTGCCAATGCTAAGACAATTATATAAATTCATTTATTGTGTCTTATTTGGGTACAATTAATAAATTAATTTCGTATTCTTACCTCTGTATAGTCAAAAACCAACCAATGTTGTGTTAAATACATTGCAAATCATTAGACGACGGGATAAAATTTAATTCACAACATAGTGTTATTTCTAACCATTAAACGGAATCTGCTGATGGAATGCTATCTTTAAAATATGTAATAAGCAAAAATATCTCATCGTTTGATTTTGAATTTGACAAAGGTAATCATGCCTCAATACCTTGATATTATTATTGTGATTATTATCATGCCAAGATACTATCATTTTGTGTAGCACATACAACATATATACAAGAATTTCCCAATTAAATATTAGTAAAACCATTCGTCGTAGTGTAAAGTGAAAGTTTTAGAAGAAAACGTGAGCTACAAGGCGAGCAGTCACATCCAGTTGAGGTCAGGACAATAACCGCTCGATAGTACACGTCTTGAAACGTGTTTTATGTGTTGAAGTGGAACTGGTGTTTTTGACAGCCGTTATTTAAGTCCAAATGTCTTGTGATATGAGTCCGCTTTCTATCACTTATGCCATTCTATAAATAAATACTTTGATCTGTCTAAAACTAAATGTGATTCTTCAAATTGGTTGTTTTTAACTTATTTATGATAATGGTCATTTTCATAGCAACAGAACGAATTTTAAGGGGGTTCGGTAGGCATAATTTTTCAAAAATGTACTTTTTGTATTCCTCTGCATCTTAGTTTTAATTTAAGACCCCTCCCACTATTGTACTATAAATACAAACGGAGTTATTCAACTTTATGTAGGACAATATCATGACGTTTTTCCCTTTGGGACGGAGATTCAAGTGCGTTCAGTACAGTTCTTCATAGTAGGCCATATGGAGACCAATGTGTGATTGAAAAACTGGAATGTTGTGGACATGTTCAAAAGCGTATGGGCTCAAGACTTAGGAAACTAAAAATTAAATGTGGGAAAAATGTTCTTTCTGATGGAAAAAACTATTGGAGGAAGAGATCGACTTACCGATGAGCGCATCTTAGCTATACAAAAATATTACGGCTTGGCTATCAGGAGGAATTCTGGGAATGACAGAATGAAGAAAGCTATATGGGCTGAATATTTTCACCTGTTATCTACAAATGAAACCCCCCAGCACGGACTTTGTGAAAAAGGTGAAGACAGTTGGTGCAAATACCAGCGAGCCATAGCCAAAAAAGAAAAATCTGACCACCGTCAGCACATGCACATACCTGAAGCTATTATGACTGCCATAAAACCTATTTTCCAGGATTTGTCAGACCTTAATCTACTAAAGAAATGCCTTCATGGCAAGTCACAAAACCCTAACGACTCGGTCAATGCAGTGATTTGGTCGCGACTACCTAAAACAGTATTTGTAGGCCGGAAAACCCTAAAATTTGGAGTCTATGATGCCATTTTAAATTTTAATAAGGGCAATGAAACTAGATGTCTAGTGCTAAAAGAACTTGGAATGACTGTTACTGATAATACATCCTCAGTGATGTGTGAACTAGACAAATTACTTGTACTACGAGCCGAGCGCATGCTTTCTAGTTTATTGAAAAAAGCCAGACAACAAAGAGAAAGTGAAAAAAGAAAGCTGGAAGAAGCATTTTTAGATGAGGAGGACCTAGAAAAGCCATACACTAAACTAAAATGGTGCAGGAATACACTAAACCAAAATTTATACAGGTAACAAAAGTTTATTTATACTTTATTTGCGATTTGCCGAAAACTTTAAATTTTTATTCAAATTACCCGTTTTCTCAGAAACTATAAATGATATGGACTTGATATTTTTACCACATGCTAATATAATTTAAACTTTAACACAGGGGTTTTAAAATAATTGGCTTAGTTTTTATTTTACATGCCAAAACGTAATAAAAAATTAGAAATTGTTATAAATAAATTTAAAAAAATTTTAATTAAAAATCAGAAGTAGATAAAAGAAATTGCCCGTGTTAAAGAGTTTACCATAACTCATATATAATTTGTAAACCATTTCAGTCCGATATCTCCTGTAGTTTCTAAGAAAACGGGTCATCGATATAGTAAATTTAACATTGGCAAGATAGGGCCTACCGAACCCCCTTAAAGATGACTTTACTACATATACTTCTGTTACCATAAGGTTCTTTTCTTTCTAGACTTTTCTCTCTACTCCTATGAAAAATATAATTCCTAGTTAATTAAAAACTATTTTCGTAACGAATTTTCATTGATATAAATATAAACTTAAATAAATTATAAATAACAAGCAAACTCTTATAATTTAAAATTAGTAATTCTTCTGGATCAATGAATGATTTGAAATAATATCTGATAATCATCTACAATAATTGTTTGTGGGTGGTTATAACAAAGCAATATATTAACATACATTCTAAAATAAATTAAGTCAAGTATTCATGCTAATAAATTGATACAAACTGAATATTCATCCAACAAAATGAAACTTTGGCACAATAATCTAAAAAATACACACAAACAAACTACTCAACATAAAATGTATTCTTCAGGCTAACAATTACAAACTCCTGATAAGTTTAAAATCTATACACATATGTTGTCACTTTAAAATTAAACCAAATAGACTTACAATATGCCAGTAAATGTTAAAAAAATCTGAACGTGTACCCTACACCAAAGTCTCAAATTCTTAAATATTTCATTAGTAGTACAAGCTTAGAAATGAGATACTTTAATTCGGTTTCCTTGAAAACTTTAAACTATAAAGTTGACTATGACGGTTACTGAACATTGAATTATATACTTAAAGTGTACAGGAAAGACGGGGTATCTGGCCATTTTGTTTACTAAGCGGCAGTAATAGAACTAGTGGGAGATAGGGTACAAACAGACGCGAAGCACAAGCGCAAGTTTCATGTTAATCTTTTATAAACACAGTTTAATCAGCTTTACCTAACATTGTTGAATCCAAGCTCATCCCAGGTCTGTATATATCGTGTGATACAACCACTTCCTATGGATAATTACTCTTTCTATTTCAAGAAAAATGTGTGTGTATTTTTATAGTGCAAATTAGGTTATCCTCCCGGAATATTTCAAGTTTTAATCTTCACAATATAATTTAAGAGTCACTATCAAATACTTTGTTTCAGCAATACCCATGATAATTAGAAATTTCACGACCATACTTGTTTGAAGATTGAATTAAATATAATGAAAAGCCTCCCATATTTATTTGTAACATTATTCCAAATTATGACCCATACTTGTGGATAAATTTTACACTGTATTTTATTATATCTTTTTAATGGATTTTTAAATTTAGCTTCAACTCTTAAACGATGAAAAATGTCTGGAACAATTCTGTTTAATTAATAAAAAGTTTATTAAAGGGACAATAAGTTAATAGAAATTTGAAAGGTAATAAGTGATATAACTATAAAACCCCACTTTTCTCTTATACGTTTGTGTTGAAAATGATCAGATTAATAATTAATTAATTTTATAAATTATTAGTTAACACTGCTCAGAATCAAAAATTACTTAAAAACACTTTATATAAGTTTTGTTTGTGTGAGTCCTTATTTTAATATTTTATCCAGATCTGTTTAAACAATTTTTACTCTTTTTAATGTTAATAATTTTTAAACATTATAAATAGTAGTTAGGAATATATTGTACTTAAGTGATTTTTCATAGTTTTGAAACGATCTAGCTGTACAATAATAATCCTAAGGTGCACTAAGGACTTGGAGAACGTAAAGTATAAAATGCAAAGAATGTTGTCACATAAATTTAGTTAAGTTATAGAAGAAGAAGATATAGACAATGTTTATATTTATAGATTTATTTTATATAATCATCTTTTAACTAATGATCGACATGATGATAGTTTTATTGTATTAAGATTTTTACATGTTTTATATGTGTGTGTGTCAGGTAGGTAAGGAAACCACGAAGGAGAGGAAGATATACAAGCAGTTTTTAAATGCAACCTTACCGGAATACAACATTTTCCTGGATTGAAAGGAATACACGTATATATATATATATATATATATATATATATATATATATATATATATATATATACTTATACATACGTAAGTGTATATATATAACCGGTAAGTTCGCAATTAAAAACTGCTCTTATATCTTTCTGTCCCTCGTTGTTTCCTTAACTACTTCACAGATACTCCAGGTCATACGTATATAGTCATCCACGAAACAATTTATTGTTAGGTAATTGATAATAACATTTTATAGTATTGTCAATAGTTTTTTTACTAAACATAGCACGTATCGTATAGGAATTAAAGAATCGTATATTTCTTGAAAGTGAATACAATAATTATCATAAGGTAAAGGAAGTAAAACAATTAGTAATACACATGCAGTAATATTTTACAAATATGATAAATTTAACGTTCAGCAATAAACTCTTATGTTTATATTTTCGGTATAATTATCAAAACCAGTTCTATGAATATTTATTGCATACATTGTATTTTCAATTCAGTAATAATACAGATCAACAATAATACGGCTGATCAATAACAACATGATGTTGACAAAAATCAGTAAATGGTTTAGAAATTGAATGAAATATGAGTAAACATCATATAATAGATGCATAGTTTTTACCAGTAGTGTAATAACTCCAATTTAAGCGTAGCCACAGCTGTAGAAGTTCTAATAATACGAGAATAATGGTAGTAAAATTTATAATTGAAATTATATAGACAGCACTTAACTTTGTGTTAAAGAATAATAAAAATGCTAACTAAAAATTATTGCCAAATTTTGTATTAAATGCTACAAAAAATTACTCTCAAAAGAAACTTAATGAAATTACGTGTGCAACCATTCATATTTTGTAAATCTAAATGTACAGGACATAATCATAAATGTTTATAACAGCCACTATTTTTTTGAAGTGTTAAGTCCTATATTGTTATTCATGGATTAATTTTTCAGATTTGAAACAGAACAGATGTTTAAACAGAAAGTTAGCATTCTGTAGCCTGTAGAATAAAATTGCTTTCTCTTATATAAAGTGCTTAATAACACTATGAGTTTTTGATATAATTGGCTAATGCTGTTTCGAAGAGACTATTGGAGCCAAAAGTAAAGCTGCTAGAAATAAAAACTTCATGCTATATTTTACTTTTGCCAGTTAAGTATATCTGTTAGTTACCTTTCATTCAAACGATAAAACCTACATGCTCTAAACATGATTTATAAATTATTAATATGAAATTTTAACTGTAAACAACAACGTTTGATAGCTAAACCATTTATATAAAAGTTAGATTTATATTTTGAAGAATTCTTTATAATGTAACATTGATTTTTCATTTTATACAAATATCTACATAAACAGAGTGGGTTGTCAATATTTACCGCATTACTTAAAATTAATCTAACGAAAGCTACAAATACCTGTATTTTCGTATTAAAATATAATATCCTATTAAAGTTGCCCATTGCCATTAGAGTTCCATCTCAAAAAATGATTTAAAAATTTTAATCTGTTATATTACATTACTCAAAGGTCATTGTAAATGTCATGATCATTCTCACTTTAATGAAAGTCTTAAATAAAAATTTTATGTTCTCTAACTCCCATGACCAGCACACTTGTGAAATTAAGTTTGTACAATTTTGTTTATTAATTAACCATAAATATAAATAGAATTAGAACCAAGATTTATAATAATGATAAAAAACTTGGTAGTGACTATGAAGGCAATTTTTTAGTCGGTACCCAATATCAAACTTCTAGGTCGAAACTATAGGTCATTGTATAGGATGATTACTAAGTGTTCCAGAACTAGCAATAACTTTGAGCACCTGGAGTCTCTTATTGGAGTAATGAAACAGGATTTAGTGTGATGATTCTAATTTTATAAATCACTATACTTTGAAGGAAACAGGATTTTTTCGGACATCTGCCATCTTTCACTGAAACAAGAAATCAGTAATACTACGTTTCGAGATCTGCAATCTGATCTCTTCTTCAGGTAAATAACTAATACATATTTACAAACTAGGTTAAAATAAACAAATTATAGCAAAGCGTTGTGGCACGCCTGCCAGGAATTACAACCACCATGTTGTGTGTCGACTTCACTAACTCTATAAAACACGCACTTAATAAAAACTATACACAACACTAATTAAAACTGAACTACAGAATACAGGTCACAATACGTTTAGTTCTTTCCATTGTCAAAACCTTGCTCAAACAAAGCACTATACTTAACTGAAATTGTAAATCACGTTCCTATGGAAATGCACGAAAAGAACAAAACGGAGTTAGTTGCTTTTTTTGTGATTTACTTTCAGTGACCACGACCTACTTCAGGTATGGTAGAGAACATATATTATTCTTTTTAGTAACTTATTAAGGTTTTTCCAAGGAAATTTGAAACTATGAACATATCAATAAGATTGAATATGTTGCTGAGATATATTTTTCTAGCAAAAACCAAAATTTATATTAAGGCTGATAAGAAACTTTTCTTCTCTTGGTTTCATTTGGAGTGACATTTAATGTGTTGTGTTGTCTGAGTTCGATACAAATTGCTATCCAGTCAAAGAATTATACTTATATAATGTTTTAGTTTAGCGTCTCAGTTCAAACACATGTAAAATAGATTTAATAGAACAGGGGGACAGTATGGAGTTATCTGAATATTGTAAGTTCTAAGAATAAGTAATAAATGAACTATATACCTGAATTTTTTTATGCTAAGTCAGATAAAATTTTACGTATTGTCTGGAGTATTTCAACCCTGTGAATACGTACAAACAGGTTATATCTGAATGTATCTAATACGTGTAGCATATATTTTTATATATTTTAGGAAAAGTTTATTTCTTAATATTTACACAATTATTTAGTAAGATAACTGTATTCTGTTAATGGTTTGTATCTTATTCGACCTATTTATACCTAACTTCTCGGTTGAAATTAAAGATAAAATATATGTTGTATCCGTCTAAAAACTACGTAATAAAATACCTATTTTTTATATATTCTTTTAAGGTAGGAGTAAAGTTTCCTCACCAATTTTCGTGTAAGAGTTTTCAGTGTAAGAGTGAAACTGAATGAAAAAATCTTATCATTTCACTCTCGATACGTCCTTCGTAACAGCCATGCGATCTTACAGAATGTAAGTAATATAAATTTTAATAAATATTTTCGAGATATCAAGTCGACAGACAGACAGCAATTTGGAAAACAAATAGAACAATTTAACTTTTCTAGCTCGTTGAGTGATAGGAATTACCATCGCTCAGTTAACAAACATTATATCTCTTTTAATAAAGTACTCGTAAGATATAAATTGATATTTTAACATGTATTTGGTGGTATTTACTAGGTTTTTTAACTGTTTCTGTATTTAAATGAAATTTTATTTTAATTCTGACTATATTGCAATTCGTGTCATGTTAATAGAAGTTTATCCATCCTAACGAGATTAAATACTAATATGTTTTAATCCAATTCAAAGAGAAAGTAGCTGTGTATTGTACGTTCAACCTGTTGTACGTAATTATTATGTACTTCTATCTATTTTTCCGAAGTAAAGGAACCGCTGTTAATTTTTAGTTTTTAAATTGCCCATAGATGTCCCTAATAAATGTTTGAATGGTCGAACATGTATCGGACGACTAAATCACTTTGCATACAAAACCATATGTGTTTTTATTTTTATTGTAAAATTTGAATTCAAATAAAATTTTACCCAGACTTTGCTCGGCTGTGAGCAATTTAAAAATAACACAATTATAGTTGTGATCAATTGACCTAAAAAAAAGAAACCTTTCCGTCGGCCCAGGTTCATACACGCACAGAGTTATACTCTTCTGATAATAATTTGGCTTTAACAAGCATATACTGTATTATTCATGAAACATCGTTTATCTTATAGAGAGAAAATAGATAAGAGGCCCCACAACACTCAGTTCTGAAGTTGAACTTCTTCCCAAGCCTTTGTCTTTGCAAAGAACGGGCAATTGTTGGCGCCAAGATGGGCAAAACCAAAATCTAAATTATGATCTTTTTGGACGCAACGGGTACACAATGTGTGGGAACTGACCATTGTCGAAACTAATTTAATATGCGTACAGCATTAAGTGTTTAACCCACTAATCACCACAACATTGGGACACGAGTGTAGTGATTACCCTGATGTTTGTTACAACGGTAATAATTGGTTAAGTAATTGACTATTGCGATGGCAGGTATGTGTTCGGATTAGGACAGCACACAACGCTACATACATTTTATTTATGCGGCTTGGACAGAAATGCCTTTGTGTTCGATATATGTTTTTACAGACAGTACTCAGTCAAGAAACCTTAGACTATCGCTAAGTCAGTGACGTCACTAAGACAGTAGTAACATAGCGGCCAACAAAAAACTATGCTCACCCTGATTCAACTGCACAATTTGTACCATTTCACAATACAAACGAATAACTGTATCCTCTTTACAAGGGGTTTGTGACATTAGCTATGATACATGGCTAATGACGTGCCACTGCTATGGGTAAGGATTCGTTATCCGACTATGAATTGCACTATTTTTACTACAAGATTTTCGTCTTTTTGGTACGGGGATTGAACTAAAATTGCTATTTTGTAATGGAATTGAATTGAAATTAACATTTATTTACATGGTTGAATTTTTAGTTTCGTTAAGTCAAATTATAATAAATATAAGTAAATACTCACACTCAACAAGATAAATTTAATAAAGCGAATACACACCTTATACATCTCATCGAGATCTCTCCGAGGAATATAGAAAGCTCTTACGGCTAAGTGATACTTTCAATATACTTCAAATTGCTTAAAACATTTTGATATTAAATATTCGGAGAAAGGGAATTATATAATTTTAGACTATAGAAATGAAGTTAAGTCCTGTGTTGTGGAAGACTACCCAAAATATCAAAATCCCTTTTATATATATATATATATATATATATATATATACTTATATACTTATATATACTATATATATATATATATATATATATATATATACTTCTATATTTATATATAAACATAGAATGGTATACTAGAAGGCCTGATAATTTTGGAATACCAATTTACCTGATGAACTCCCTACAACTCTGCTTTTGGACTAAATAAATTATGTGTAAACATAACTTAACTTACCTTCTGGAGAGTCGCAGAGGAGTGACAAGAAGAAACGAAACAATGTATTAACCAAAATATTCTTTTCCTCGCTCCTATGTGAGGAACTCAATTTGATCGCATGTATTTTAAATATGAAATTAACATCATGTTGTGGGGATTAAGCCTAAACACACATTTTCAACTTAAACTGGAATGCTGTCTTAGTAAAATGTAAAACAAAAAAGGTCCTTCATTTCATTTCGTTAATTGTTTCTTTTGTATAGTGATAAACATTGGATGTTTAAAGCATAGTGTTTATGGTTATAAATTTCAAATTCTTTTTATCTGTTGAATAAAAATTAATTTTTTAGATTATTGAACATGTTCCTTGGGTTATTGGCTATTTACTGTAAAAATCAAATAAATTAAAATGCTATAACTCTTTTTATTGTACATTATTTTATTGTCATTAAGGTTTCTTACATTCTGTATTGTATTAATACATGTTTATAGATTCAAACACAACACAAATTTCATAAAATGCTAACAATACTATAAAATTAAATAGAACACGAAAAAAATCATTTCTTTTGCATTACAAAATATTCATAGTCCTACTTTGATTGTACTTAAAAGGTGCACATTTTAACAAAAACAGGTTGATTATGTAATAATAATCATAAAATATGTGTCTTATTTCTTATGAAAGAGTATAAATATCTGAGTCAACTACAAAGGAACTTTTACTGGTACAATAACAGTTCTTGCATTTAAATTCAGCTAATCTGTTTGTGTGTGTAGAAATATAAAGCCTATTATTAATAAACAATAAAGTATACTTTTTAACTTCAACAACAAAGAAACAGTGCAGAAATTGTAGCTCTTAAACCAAACAGCAATTCAGATATTCATAACCAATGAATAAATCTGGAAAAGAATTGACTTGGCACGTATGTTTAGTTAACATCAGTATACACACAATAAAAGTTTGGGGATCGATAATGAGTTTCTATAACAAGATTACATTTCCAGCGAAAGTTCCGAACTAGTTACCAAACTTAATCTTCATCCGTTTGTGTTTGTTTAAATTTAATCGACCAGTTTTCAATAACTCACGCGTAACTTCAAATCTTTTCGTTCTCTTTGTTAAGGCTTTTATTGTTTCTACAGCGTGATTATTATAATACTTCTTATATCCTTAAATTTAAAATATTAAAAATACTATTTTTTATTATTTGCCATGTTCAATAGTTTCAAATATTTCTTACATATTTTAGCAACTCGAGCTATATATTGTTGTATATAACTATATTGGCTAATCATTAGTGACGCTTATGATTCAATGAGCTTGAACAAAATTGGCCTGACTGTCAACACGATATTTTTAAAACTAATATACCTGAAGAAATTGTGTCTGAGGCTAATTATTTAAACACAAGGAAGATCTACTTTGAAATATTGTTCATCTCCATTTAAGAAATTAGGATGAGGAACATTCGCGTACGTATTAGGGATACCAATAATTTCATCGTAAAAAATAAAGAGTGAAAAAATTGCGTGAACACGGAGTATATGACCTTATCAAATTTGATATATTGTAGATTAGTTGCCAAAAATTTTGTTACATACAAGATGTTCATTCCATTGATATTTTATCAGGTGTTTTATACAGACAAGCCAGAGTTTGAATATTTTTCACATGCCTTGCCATTTGATTACATTAATTTAAAGAAAATCTTATAAATCAGGGGTAGAAGTATTAAGATTGAATTGAACCATACAATTTAAACAGATCAAATATATATTTATACTATGGCTGCCTCTTTTTCTATCTGTCCTCTTCCTGATGGACATCTCAAGTACGAATTGAGCTACAATTCAACTCCATTACTTTAGTCTAAAATTATATAATTCTCTTGCTCCGACTATTAAATATCAAAATGGTTTAAGTAATTTAAAGTTTATTGAAAGGATCACTTAGCCGGAAGATCTTTCTATATTCCTCAGAGAGATCTCGATGAGATGTATAAGGTGCGCAATCGCTTTATTACATTTATCTTCTTCAGAGTTAGTATTTACTGGGTTAGAATTCGACTTAATGAAACTAAAATATAAGAATGTAAAGAAATATTAATTTCAATTGCATTCCATTACAAAATAGCTATATTTCAAAACCCCTGCCTAATACCTTAACAATTAAACCTATTGTTCCAAACAGGGATGGATTTTATATCTGGCAAGCATAATTTCCTAGATTATTAATCCACCCAGAAGTAATTAGGGGACACGATTATGTGTATAGATGACTGTCAAATATCTAGAGATAAAGATAATTAAATATTGCCGAACGCTTCTTGGTTTTAGATTCCTAATTGAACAACCACATCAGGTAAGTCAAGTGCCCTACATCAGTTTATAAATTAGGCATTCTTAAAAAATATTCGAGATTATGAGTTTATTTAGAAACTATATATATATATATATATATATATATATATATATATATATATATAATGGTACTTTATAAGGTAACGATAAAAGAAGGTAGAATTGCCTTTCCACTCATAAAACTAACGGATTTTACCTTGATTTGGTGAATATCATGCGGTAATTCTTCCACTGCCAAGCAATGAGGATAAGTCACGCTGAAATTTAATACAAAGCATTTTGGAAGTAGGTAAATTTAAATAAAGTAAGGTTAAAATGACACAGTAAGTAGTTTTAATATAGAGATTTTGTTAATAACCCTCTGGGACAAACACCATAAATACTAACTTTGAACATGTCTTAATAGCACTATCCGTGGTTGAGTATGAATTTTCGATAAGCATAGAATGTTATCCAGCTACAATAATCTACTATAATACATTTTAAGATCTTAATTTAGGAATAATTCTGTAAATAATAAAATAACTAGTGAACCTTTTAAAGATAAGATATTTTAAAACAATCACTAAAGCACAGAGATTACAAATATTATTTCAAAAAGTACTTTAATCTTATTGGTCAGGATACATTGTCAACTTTACTCGAGGACACCTGTTATGGTATAAAAACTAAATTATTTGTCTATGTTCTTAAAAGTTTAGAAAATATAATATTTATTTTAATGAGATAACTTTGAAACATGGAAGGGTTTTTTTATAATAATATTGTTCAGTTTTATTAGTTGAATAGTGTTAAAATGTTTATTAAAATATCTCTAAAAATGACTTTAACAGAAGGGATTTACTATTTAAGATCAGTGCTATTGTAGATCGAGGATTCACCAATCAGGTAGTAACCATTAAATTTACCTACTTTCTTGATGATTCCGACCACATTTTCGTAGGTCAAATGATGCTTAAAATTATAGGCTCAATTTCGGCCCAAGCGTTGTACCTCGTTAACGTGCCTACATTTAAGCTATGTGTAACAGAATGTTCATTCGTACTTGGTTTAGACTATTGAATATACAAGACATAACGCCAATAACGCGTCTGCGTCATGCGGCAACAGTCATTATCCTTACCAACCGGAATGAAAAATTTGTAAAAATGGTAAAAATATACTGCTATAGGAATAAAACCAGAATATAAATAATTTCCTCTCAATCACTTACATTAAAAAGCTACATAAACAATAATGCAACTAAATCCCTATGGATATGGCCAATTGAATTTTTAATCGACGAATATCCAACTAGCAATACCTAAAACGTTATTTCCGCGGGATCATATCTCTTAAGGGATAATTTTTTCTCGAAATAATAATTTATAGAGAAACGCGTTTTATAGCAGTCCCAACTACTCTCGGCAACTAATAGATGGCAAGGGATAGCTTATGGCAGCAGTCATATAAAATGTTTACAACTACTAGAATCTACATTTCTGTAAAGATTAACAAATTTATAATAAGGGAAGTTTAGGTAATGAAAAATAGTAATACATTTATTACTTACATCTTAGCTTAAATTAACAATTTATATGGAGTTATATTAAATAACGTTCACAACCTCGAAAACAATATTTAAATAAAACCGCCTTTATTTATATTTTAACCTAGTCTCAGGATCCTAATAGACTACGCGGACCAGCTAGTTACACAAGTCCTGAGCCTCTATGAATTTTAACTACTCAAATCTAAAACTTAGATAACATTTTAGCAAATAATTAGTAAGGACGGTTATGGCTATTTCAGGTCTCCACTATTTCACAACCACTCATATATGTATGGGTAATTTTAATTAAGAGTTAGGAACTTTGATAAATGGTATCATGGCACTATAAAACGAATTTAGCCCTGTAACTTCTCAACATTAAATGGCCTTTAATCCCTTCTTCCACAGGTTTCCTCGCGTATAACGTAAATTATACCATGTCTTCATAAACATTTCTTGCAGTCATTAAGATTTGTGTAATTGTTCCTGGGTTCTGCGGAGTTCTCCATCTTGAACTTGTATTATGTAGTTCTCGCTCTCGTGTTTTACAAAAATGTTTGAGCTATTGAACATTTGCTGTGAAATTCTCGGTAACGAAAGCGCCTCAATTCCAATTTTTTTCTCTACCAATTTTGTTTTACTCATAGCATTATTTATACTACGTCCTTCACACGCGCGAACTCGAATGCCTGTTTTGTTGTGCCTATTATACTCCCTGTTGCGGTCAGCTTGACGATAGACCAGCATATTTACCGATTTTAGGAGTTTCGATTACCTATTCTTATTCAGTTTACAGGTTATTATGTTAAAACTTTGCTCGTCGAAGGATTTACAAATCACATTTTGTTACACCTTTTGCTTCGTAACCCTTACTAATTTGATAATCGGCCGGTTCATGTTTTTTCCTGTCAAATATAACTATTATTTTCCACTAACCCTATTTACTTAGGTACAAAACTGAAGTCCTGTCTTCTGATACTTAAATTTTAATTATGGTGCAAGTTAGCATACATCTGACTTAAACGTCATAGACCCTCTCCTCACCAGAGTAGTAAGCCCTTCTATGAAGGAACGGAAAGACTGGTGTTCACTTTCTGTTTCTGCCTTGCCCTCATCGTCAATACTATATTTATAAGCTGGAAGTGAAAAGTTCTCCTTGTAATCACACTACAATCATTGTAAATAACCCAAGTTTCTCTATTATTGCTATTCTTCAGAGGAGATTTATTGTAACAATCCTAAAAATTCTGGAAAAGCCTGTTTGATGTGGTTTCCTGGGTCCATTAGTTATTAGCTATTCCAGTTTTTCTAAGAAGGATGTAGGGATTTTTTGCCATCTAAATCTATATTCTATTTAACCACGATGTTACATACATCAAGTGCTTCCCATATTCGATTGGAAATCTTCAGTTCGTTGAGTGTTTTCGTTCCAATGAGTCTTCATAGCTTCTTGTATTCCCGTAAACGTATTAATCAGGTTTATATAATTGAGGCATGTATGTAGCTGAAGTCGTAATGTCTTGATTATGACCTTAACAATGCGCAGCCATATACGCCAATAAACTGTGATACTGACGAAGCTTAACGCGTGGGTATAGACTAACTATACTTTTTTGCCTTTGTCAAAAGTGGCACTACATAAGTGGTAGTAATTCCTTTTTCACGCCGTTCTCCTTGGAATATATTTAACGAATAAATTATTAGAGGGGCAGATGAATTTTCTTCAAGTCCACTTAACCTTGAGCGTAGAAAGTTCAAAACGGTTTTCTTAAATATTTGAATGTTCTAACCTCAATTTAAGAACATAACTTTACATCTCGGATTATAAGGCAGGCTTAAGTAGCTTCAATACCCATCGAGCTACCAGATAATTTTGGGGGTGCAATTTGAAACGATCATGTATAGACCTGGCCGTTAGTGTTGCCATGTTGCCCATGTTGCCATCAGAGGTAAACTTAAATTGACAGTCGTAGTAGCTATTGAATTATCTTTGGTTGTGATCACTGCCATATCCGTGGACCTAATAGTACCCGATTGTGTGACTGGAGTATTTTATATCTATCTCTTGATCGTCTATTCTGTAGAGGCACCACCTATGGGGAGAATTTAAAAGTGAGTGAAGAAAACTTTCCAAAGTCTCCAGAAGCTTACCAGACTGCAAAATTTGAATTCAAGAGTACTAAAAATTTACTAATCTGCATATATTTTCATTATTTATTGCAAGTAAAGTTTTAATTGTATCTAGAGCCATGATTGAGGTTCATGTTCAGTGAAAACATATTTCGGTTCAAAGCGTTGAATATTCCTACGTACATGCTGGCCCTAGTCAGTCCCTATATAGAAATAGAATGCAGACTCAGGGGTTTTATAATCTATATATATTTTTATTTATAGTTGAATCAGGTCATTGAATACATGGCATTAATGTTCGTGCCTACTATAGCCATGCAACAATAATCATCATTCCTGCATATCCGATTGTCAGATTTTGAAGAGAACAAATTTAAAATTTTTCGCACCGGTATGACTAACATACATTTCATTTCATGTTCGTTAACTTTCTTAATTAAATCTATGTAACCGGTTGTTCAATTAAATAACCCCTATGGATATTGGAACTCTAAACGCTAATTGACTATTAGGTAAATAACAATCCCTAAAACGTTATGTTAATCGGAATAATAATAGTCGACAAAATTGTTTGTGACAGCTGTCCAGAGCCTACGGGGATAATGATTTCTCAAAGCACCAATTTATGGAATACCGCTTTTCGCGGTACCACAACCTAATCTCGGGTTGCTAATAGACAGAATACGGCTTATGGCCTTATGGCAGCAGTCCAGAGTCTTCAAGGGTAATGGTTTCTCGAAGCAATAAATTTATGAAAGTCCGCCTTTCATAGCAGTCCAAACTACTCTCGGGAGCCTAATAGACCACATAGCTGCTTATGCTACCAGTCCATAGCTTACAGGGATAATTATTTCTTGTAATTTACTATCCAGTTTAAGCAATACAACATTAATTCTTGTATTCTTCACTTAAAATGTAAATATAAACATAACCTAGTTTGATAAGATTCAACGAAGTATAACTTTTCACTAAAATATTAAATGCTCAAAATCAGTTAATTAAAATAACACTCAGTACCACTTGTAGTGCAAAGACTTCTAGGATTATAAAAACTATAAACCTTATACTGGGAAATTAAAACGTAAACGTAATCAAAACTTATACTGTGATATTTCTAATAATTTTTAATTATTATAAATATTAGTGAAATCAAAACTATTTGGTTGTTTTTATAAATTTATAATTTATCTTGGGATAGTGTAGAACTAACACTGAACATGTTTATTGAAAACAAATACAAAAGTACAGTCCATAACTAAAAACCTAAGAGGACTTTTTTCCAACATTTATTTGTAGTTCTTTAAAAATATTTACATAGTCAGTGTTGGCTAAGACACTTTAAATATACGAATATATCTCAACTTTGAGTTTAGAACTTCTATGACACACTGAAATGACTAGGATAAGTGTTAGAGAATAGATTTTTTTAGGCTACTGAAATAATAAATACAAATCCTTTGTTTGAAGGTTATTTTTGACGATGGAAGGATTGTGAAGGAAACAGGATTTTTCCGAACATTTGCCATCGTTCAGTGAAACAATAAATCAGTAACACTACGTTTCGAGATCTGCAATCTGATCTCTTCTTCGGGTAAAGAACTAACCTAATACATAATTACAAACTATGTTAAAATAAACAAATCTTACCAAAGCGTTGTGGCACAGGAATCACAACCTACATGTTGTTTGTCATATTCACTAACTCTATAAACATGCACTTAATAAAAAACTATACAAAACACTAATCATTAAAACTGAACTACGGAATACAGGTCACAATACGTCTTCACTCGTCTACTAACCACCTACGACTGACATTATGTTTATTTTAACATAGTTTGTAATTATGTATTAGGTTAGTTCTTTACCTGAAGAAGAGATCAGATTGCAGATCTCGAAACGTAGTGTTACTGATTTCTTGTTTCACTGAACGATTGCAAATGTGCGGAAAAATACAAATCATTGACTAATAAATATTATTTATTTATGTACCTCTTATTTTTGTAAACCATGGTAATAAAAAAATTAAAAATGTTCAGTGTAATCTCATTATTTATTACGTATTGCAAATTAAATAGTATATTACAGAATGCCATATAGGATGTTTACGCATAGAGCGTGTGAACTATAAGCCAACCACAGCGACAGCAGCTTGTCCGATGTGGTTCATCACACCATGTGCCGCAGTGCAGCTACCACATGCATTCACTTCATCCCACATAATGCCAGTCAAAGTTACTTCAATATAACTGTACTAAACACAAAACACTCGTGTAATTTGAACGAATAGATGACATATCTTTAAGGACGAAACAATCATAAGCAGTCCGATTTGTCACACCACGTGCCGTATTGTACCTACTACATACAAAATAACAGACGTCTAGTTCCTTGAAAGTTATAGAAATTTCATTTTTTGAATTACCAAACAGGTTTATCGGTAATATAAAAAATGAATATATTACTGAAGTATTATAAACCATAAGATTGCATTTTAAAAATATTGCAAACTCTAAAAAGAATTATAAATTTTTAAACGCATTGCAAGCATTTTAAAAATTCATAAAATCATCAATTAGATTACAAGCAGGAGGATGTTTGAATTGCATTTTATAATTGAAATTTAGTAGTTCACGATTATGTATGTGCATCTTTCAGTATGTTATTAATATTATTAATTTATTAAATTTTATTATTAATTTTTATTTCTTTTTTCGACAATGCAATAAATACGGAATAATTTTATCTTTGAAAATATAATAAATTGTTATTATGTACTATTATTATAGTGAAATAAATATGATTTTTTTAAATAAACGAGTAAAATTGATTAAAATTTGATAAGCTTGTACCTCAATGTATTTTTAGTCACTTTAATTTATGGACATTAACAATGACAATTTTGCTGAGAACACAAATAATATTATAATATAAATATTTTAATATTAATTCAATTATAAAAGTACTAATATTAGAGCTACTGATTACAAATGACCCTTAAAAAATATTTTTATACTAATTAATAAAAAATATGACTGCAATTTTACAATTTAAAATTTTAAGGGCAAACTACAACGATATAAGGGTATAAGTTCAAATCGCTTTTATAACAAGAAAATTTAAACTAAAAATAAAGTAAATTTTATATTATTCATAATGTTTACAGAAAAATTGTAGGAGTGTAAATATTTATTAAGTCTTGTCAATTATTGAAGATAGTCTATTGAGAACGGAAATGTTTAAAACATTATAATATTTAAAAATAAAATAACTTAAGGAAACAGGATCTTACCGGAAATAGTCCATCCTTCAGTGGTAAAATAGAATCAGGAACACGTTGTTACGAGATTTGCAATATAATCTATTCTTCAAATAATTGGCTAATTATATACATAGTTTATAAACTATACACGTTTTATGTATACTTTAAAAAACTACAGTAATGTAAGAGGTTAATTTTATATAAACTCTAGAAATAAAAAAAACATAAATTACTCATAAAAGATAACTAATATGTAGTTTCGAAGGTGATTGTTAATATGAAGCAAATATACTCTAACAATGAATTTATTTTGACGTATTTAATATGTGTTGTAGGAGTAAATGTTTCCTTGTAGTATTGTAAAGTATTCAAAGTGTACCTTTAGTGACAGAATTAGCCAATTAGTGGAGTTTTTCCAATTCGTGGGGATTTGAAATTTTCATTTCTGTATGTACTGTCGATTTGTTCGTCTGTCCATCTTTCTGTCAGTCCGCATTATCTCTAATACGAATCATCCTGTTGAAATAAAGTTTTCGTGAAGCTTCATTTAAATATTAGTAGCACTCAAACCATGATGGTACGTCACTCCATGAGATTTTGCTAAGCGTTTTAAAAATATGTTTATATTAAATTTTTTCCCATTCCGTAATGGGAATGGGAAAATAGCAGAAAAATTAACTTTGACAGAAACAGAGAACAAGCATATGAGATTTTACCATGTGACAATTTTAAATAGTGTAAAGAGAAAGAAATAATAGAGAAATGTAAAGTTCATTTTCTGTATGATTCGGTGACTGTCCAATATTATAATTTTCAAGCAACATCAACGAAGTCTATTACGCGTAAGGTTCCATGGCGTACTCCTCACGTCAAAAGGTAGTTATTTATAACTTATAATTGTTGCGCAAAATATTATTTTTATATTTTATAATGAACTTAATACGATTCTTTTGTTAAAAATAATAAATCAAAGACTTTATCTTGATCCATGTATATAATAATAATATACTCGTTTAAGAACCTAAGTTTGTACAAAAAATATTTTTGATACATCATTATAAAAGATTTCATTATAATGAAAGACCACATATATTTGAATGATGCTAGTAAAACAAAACTGATCCTAATGACATGGAATTAATTTAGTTTTGTTGTAATACTTTGATGAAAAGATGCGTTATACATATATTTACAATCACACAAATAATAGTATTCAACTTAAAATCTCCTGAAAGTTCTCCAACTAAACAAATAACAAGGGAAAACAAATATAACATATTTTGTAACCCAAATATCCCCGACATAAAGTGATTTGTCATACATGGTTCAATGATGAGAAGGTCTTGCTTAAGGTATTTGTTTTAGTTCAGTCACTCTGTCAACTACAGCTTATTTAATATTACATGATATACGATTCGGTCATCTATTTGTCCATTTTTTACTTATGTGTTATAAAGTGTAATATTATTATAGAGCTGGTGCATAAATAAAAAAGTTTATAAGTTTTGCCTGCAATTAAATTTTACAAATACTTGTTGTTTTCAGCACAATTCAAATATAATCATATATATGTTATTTTTGTTGATATTTTACTGGTTTTTCGGAACCTAATGTCTTAATAAATAAATAAAAAATAAACAGGTCTTGGTAATTTTTTATATATCAATATTAGTTTCCTATAAAGTAGTTTCCTCTTTTATTCTGGTAAAACCAGATTTTGTTTCATTTCAATGTTCCTATACAATTTAAAAGTATATCAGCTTATTTATAAATATATGAATGTATATATATTTATACATTCATATATTTATAAATAAGCTGATATACTTATAGATTGTATAGGAACATTGAAATGAAACAAAATCTGGTTTTACCAGAATAAAAGAGGAAACTACTTTACAGGAAACTAATATTGATATATAAAAAATTACCAAGACCTGTTTATTTTTTATTTATTTATTAGGACATTTTATATATATATATATATATATATATATATATATATATATATAATATATATATATCTATAAATATAAAAATGAATGTTTGTGTGTTTGTCCTTTATGGAATCGTAAACTATGAGACCAATCATTATGAAAATTTGAACGTATGTGTATTTTCGCACGGTGAAGGTTTATATGATATGCCCATTGACGTAACTAACCACCAGGTGACGCAGCAAAAGAAAAAGGTTTTCAAAGCGCCTGCTCATTATAAACTGTAATTACGCGATAGTTACGTACATTAAACAGCCAAACACTATTTGAAGGCGATAAGTTACGATGTATATTTGTCTTTAAATTAAATTTATGGTCGAACTTAAAGCTTGAATGTTAGACCACTTTATAACAAAGTTAATGAATGAGTAAAACACACTTTTGACGGATTTCTTGATCGTTACATCAATGCAAACTCTACATCGGCGTTGAAAATATAAATCACTTGAACTAGGTATGCTCATACACGGGCAAGGATTACGAACAGCGTGCAAAGCCGCGGGAAACAGCTAGTATAATATATATTAATAAATATACTTCATTAATCAAAATCATCAACACTCGCGTAAAACTTTATTTTGACATACATTCTTACTCATTTATATTTTTATAAAACCATTATACAGTACATTGATAAATGTAAAGCGTTAGAAACTAGCACAAAATGCTACTGTAAAATAACAGTCTCCGATGGAAATTAAATTTATACAGCAATTAAAAACCAGATTAAAACTATGTACTATGTCTTTGGCAAGTTTTTAAGGATTAGTCCAGTAAAACTCTGGTAAACTACACTGCTAGTAAAATGAGTAAATATTATTTTAAAGATATCTAGGGCAATTTTGTATTCTTATCCTCCACAGCAGACATTTTTGATTATTAAGGACAAAGTTAATAATTATGTATTAATTGACATGAAATGTTTTCAACATTAAAGTTTATTTGAGTAAAAATTAAAGTATTATCCATAGCATTTTTACTAAAACAAATTCCTATCTTTGTATATAATATAAACTAAATATAATCTACATTGTTCATTCAATGCACAGGAATATCATGACAAGTTCGTGTCAGAGAGAGAATATTATACAGGATGATATTTCATACAATATTTATGAATAAAATTAGATATACTCTACATGTTGTGGGCTAAACTCGGCTATCTACGTTGTAGGGAATACGATGTACTATACATTTAAAATATTGTGTTTATTTTAGTACATTTATAAACAGTGCTATAAGTTAATTAATAATGACAAAGAATATATAATATATTCTTTGTTTGAAGGTTATTTTTGACGATGTAAGGATTGTGAAGGAAACAGGACTTTTCCGGACATTTACCATCGTTAAGTGAAACAAGAAATCAGTAAAACTACGTTTCGAGATCTGCAATCTCATCTCTTCTTCAGGTAAAGAATTAACCTAATATTATTTCTATAACGCATTTAGTTCTTTACCTGAAGAAGAAAATATATTGCAGATCTCGAAACGTAATGTTACTGATTACTTGTTTCACTAAACGATGGCAAATTTAATATATATATATATATATATATATATATATATATATGTGTGTGTGTGTGTGTGTGTGTGTGTGTGTGTGTGTCGGTGTGTCGGTGTGTCAGTTTATATGTGTATGAACACTAAAACTACTTATTTATTATTATTGACCTTTTTACTACATTACATTTTATGTCATCGCTTGCTTTATATCCTAGGGAATTGTAAATAGGTCCTGCCCATTCAAATATAGTTTTTGGTTATCGTAGATAAATTGTGTATTAACAAACACCTATATATTCTGCTGCAAAGAATATTGCATTGTATGAGCTTTACAGTAAATCATAATATTTAAAAATCTTGACTAACTTTATTTTACACTTTCTTTAGACGATCATTATTTTTATTTGAGGATACTCGTAGTATATAAGTACTAAATAAGGAAAATGTCTCCAAGGATATGAAACAAGGCCTAATGAAAACTACAGCATTGCTGAGCGCAAACTGTAAGTTGACGACAATTTATGAAGGTACCTAATTTTTAATCTCTCTATAGATCTCTGAAGAAAATTACATTACTACACGATTTGCAACTTTTTATTTCCAAATAAAAGTATCTAATTTCATGGTAATTGATAATACTTAGTACTAAGCAATATTACAAAAATAATAAATATCACTATTTTGATCCTGCGCAAAATGAATGTAGAAATACTATTTTTAATGACTCACATTTGAAGATATTTAATTATTCTTTCATGAGTAAAGCATCACACTACTGATCCACTGAAACACTCTATAATTAACACGTTCTAGTTACTACGTTTAGCTATTACAATTTTATAAATTTACACTTAAATGTTCTTACTAAATAATGTCTCTGCCATTAGCAATTTTGAAATAACGAACTATAAAGTAAAACAATTTTTCCAGATACTTTAAGATATGTTTTCTGTACTTGTTGTTAAATATATTAATAATAATTTATTTATAAAGTTGCCTGGTAATAAAATCATCGATTCTTAATGGTCTTGTAATTCACTAGTGGTATGAAATAAAAACTTTTGTCATTAAGACTTTAAATACAAACAAATGAAGTGATTTAAGCCAGTTAATTGTTTTTTCAATCTGTAACTTTTGGCCTAGTTACATAATTGAACTAATTCTCTATTGTTTTTATTCTCTTTTAAGTGGTCAGGCGATTTCACATTTCCAATCTTCGGGAAGTTACTTTAAATTAATGTAACTATGAAAGGATGACAAGAAAAGAGATAACCTAACATTTATTGCACAATCGCAACTGTGATGAAGAGATAATCTCGAAACTTTCTACGTACCTATAGTGAGGTATTACCAGTTCGGACCAGTTTGTTTACAGGTGTGAGTTGATCTGCACACAATATAATCGTAAGCGTGACTCTTCGTGACTTTTGTGGTCAAAAACTGCCTTACATTATTCAATAGTTTGCTAGGTGCTAATTACGCGTTCACACTTAACGAATGATTTGGCAAAAGTGATCTAGAACGCACGTTCACAGCAGCACGAATCCAGCCCCGCAGAATGTACGTCCACTGTGAGCCCTCCTTATATAACGACTAGCGGGATAAGGGGAAGTTACAGGCGGAGCTGGCTACACCAGCACGCGCCCTAAGTCCTTGTCACTTATTTCTTATAGCTCACCGTCTCATCGGCTAATTGACTACGAGACGGTTCTCACTTTCAAACTGAATATAATAAGTTCTTAAACAACGTAAATGAAGACTGAACTAAGGGAAGATACAATTTCTCTTCAATAAATTAAATTAAAATTTCGTTTTGATATACAACAATTACATATCTTATTTTATCTGAGAAAAAAATTAAAATCCGTGACTTAAATCTGGGCTACCTTATGGATGCCCAGTAGCGGCACTTCACTAATCGGAAATGTCGATATTCTGGGTTGCAAGCGTAACTCTATGGGTCTAGTCTATTGCGGGAGTCGACTGTTGGAGTTCATGAAGTTCCTTCGCTAAGTATCTAAGTATTCTTGTTAGCCTCAACAAAGGTGTGCCACACTTGCCTGTTTTAACTCGAGAGGCTGGTTCAGAGCAGGCCTCCCCACCCTTCGGGGGGACATGATTTTGAGATTTGTGCCCAAATTCTTCCTCATGGATCTCGATAGGAGGTGACCCCTACCATCTAATCCTACCTATCGTTAATATCCTGTCACTCCAGAAGGAGCGCTAAGGTACCTTAAGGACGAATTGCAGTTTATAAGTTTCTTATCCTAAGATAACGAACCAAAAAAAGGAGAGGTATTTAAACCCCCACTCGTTTTTGAGGCACGAGCCTTGAACAACGTTGGTGAGTAGGCATCGATTGTTATTAACATTCTTCTCCTTATTATGTTTAACCCCGCTCTTCCATCCTCCGTTGTTGATTTGTTTTTTTTTTTATTCTTACCTCCTTAAAATTATATATGTTGATGGTTCTTTAAGCCGGATTTTGTTATGAAGTCTTAATGATGTAATTAAATACAGTCCACTAAGGTTGACATAACTATAAATTTGCTCATTGTCCATGTCTCTGTCATTTGTTCTTGTAACTTTAAGTCAGTTACGTAACTTTCAATCAAACATGGGTTAATTCAGTAGGTTTTATTTGTAGTATGTAACGGTTTAAAAATATTGGTAGTTATCAAACGGTGTGATGATTTTTTATGGAATCCATAACATACTGAATGCAATGGCCATGAAGGTATTTTTTTCTGTACATCTAACTAAAAGACGTTAAGAAATTTAATATGTTTTGTTCTATTTCATTGCACTAAAACTCTGCAGGATTCTCCTCCCCTCTTCTATATTTTGCATATTATTGTTCGCAACAATTCAACAAAAAACCGAACTCTCTCCCCCAGAAGCATTCGATTGATCAAATATTTCATTGAGGGTTGAACTTCGTTTGACTCTGTTTGTTTATGTTTAGGTTGCATCGCTACAATTCAATCAGGTATTTGAACAAATGAAGGGTTAATACGGTCCATGTGCTAACTTTTAAGTTCTGACCAACCCAATAGAAGTTTTTTGTAATATAGCAACCATTTCAAAATATTTGTGTTTGTTTTATTTTTTTAATTAAATACCGATTGATACTTTATATTAAATGGATCAATTGTATGTCTACTTTTTATATAGTAGTATTTCTAACGAGGTTAAGTTTAATTGAATATTCATCTATATCGCTCGCAACATGTATTTTTACGTTCCGCACCTAATTTAAAACTTGTATATACAAATTACATGTTCATTTCAACAAGTAGTATGGTTTAGTTAGCTGCAATATTTGTCTTCTCCAACATATGTTTTTTCATAAATAGATCTGCAATAAAGTATTGCTCCTTAATTATTAAAAATATAATATAATATTAAAGATTTAAATATCTATGATAAATTTAAACATCGTGCTGGTAAAAACTTATTCAAATTCAACTTCACTCTTGACACTACGTCCTTCAGTGCCGTAATCTCAAAGTGGCGTATTGACTTTCAAATTAGGTTTACAATTTGAGTGCAGTGTCATCTCAATACGCAAATGAAGTAAATAATCTGTATGTCCAAAAATTTAGCATTATAAGACTTTATACAGAGTCTATAGCTCAATAAGTGTCTTTATATTCTCAAACTCGACGCGAGCAGCATGTCACCTTCAGTTCGAATGTCATTGCTCCTACATTAGACAATAAACAATTTTTGGATTCGTACTACAATGGGTCTCGTTTATTAATTTATTTTACTCTAATATCGACCACAACTCAGTTTCGGTATCCTTTGTGTCCCTTATTTGGCAAGCATACCAATCCAGTGAAATCTCTAAATCTCACTACCCCATATCTTCTTGCTATCGATAACTTATAGCTTGAACGCTATCCTAAATCTAGACGCCACACTACTCTACATGATTATAGACCACGTACTAGACTACCCTACTGTGTCAGATGCAAATATCAAGCCAATACGTGCATTTTAAACTCATTTTATGAACATACTGGAGGTATTCAATCCCTACTACGCGATATTAGTGTAAATAACTCTTAACTGCACATTGGTTGGAAACATTAGATAACGGGATGGTAAAAACATTTGATAATTCTCGACACATAACTACTTATGGTTACAAGTTCACACTCTCTGTCTGATAGATATACAGTTCATGAACACTGAAAGCTCTCACTCAATAAGGTACATTTCTCCTCTAAATATGTAACAATGGTCGTCACTTTCATCTGGCGGAGCTCTTGGAAGACAAATGTCTCTGTTAGCCTCTCCTGCTTTTTTGCTTTTTTTACTGTGAAGTGTGCGTTAACTTGTCTTTTATTCCCGAGCCCTATCCTTGATCATGCCAGGGTTTTTCGGTAAACTGTGACCTATTATCAGACATAGCCAACTCTGGGGATTCATAGTGCAACATAATACTATCAAAAACCCAGAAGCAACGTAAGAAGCGATTAAGGATTGTAAGGCGGCTTGACCCAGTTCCTATACATATCATGCATTACGAATAAAAACCTGGATTCCTTATTTGACTAAGAGAGTGGTCCTACATTGACGGTATACCACAACTTGTCGATGGACTGCTTTGTATTTTACGCTGGTTTAAGTTGTTTTATTTTGTAGCGTTAGCAGCTCAATCGCTTTCGAAGGTAAACTCTGATGTGTTTTTTCTCATTTCTGTAAATATGTACCTTTGCTATATTCTCTCAGGATAGTCTTTACGATTCCGACGGTGACCCACATTTTTCAAATCATCGTTTTGTAAAAGTCATCCTATTTATGCTTATCGGAATTAAATCTTCCACTGTGTTGAAGGGTCAATGGCAGCTTGTCTCTCCTTAACATTTTTGAAGTTGGGAAAGCGAATGTCTCACTGAACATTAAATAATTTAGTTTACCAGTAAAAAAGGATTTGTAGATTCAATATGGTCTTAAATATAATTCTATTGACAGGAGGTGAAAAATATATTTATTTTCCTGGGGAAGGTGTCAGTAAGAAAATTGATGGGAAACATGAAGGAAGATTTAAGATTAAAATGTAAAGTATTTTAAAACACGGATGATTCTTGGTATCATGGCTCTAAGGATTAAGATTATCCTTAGGATTTAAAAAGTACTGCGTTGAAAGAAAATGGCGAAGGAGATAGATTAAGAATAAAGGTAAAAGAGTATAGGATAAAACCAAAGCCTTATTCAACTTTGAGGTAACGTTGACAGTCGGAAGGAAGAGTCAAATATCTCCTATCAATTCTTATAATTGCAATGAGCGTAATGATTTTATTATTCTACCTTATAAAACTAATAACTCATTTCAACTAATATTGGTGTTTTAGGTAAATAGAACATTTTTACACCATTAAATATCCCGTTTTCAAATACAACTTTGAGTACTTTAGTAAATTATCAGTTTATGTAAATTCGCTTATTGGTTTAAGGAGATGAGTATGTAAATGATAGTTTAATCACCTCAAGGGTCGGTTGTCCGTCAGCTTTGGCAATTAGTTCGTATTCACAAGAAACTGTGTTTCAAAGATTAATACCTCTAATAAAAATGACGTAGAAACAAATAATTTTACTGTTGTATATAACACCTAATTTGCTGTTTTATAATAAAATTTAAGAAACAGATTTGTCATATAGTAATTATATTTGTAATATTGAGTAACTTATAATCCTCATTTTAGTATGAGAGTCAACAAGGCAGATAAAATCCTTTAAAAACATATTATACGACATACACTTGCTTCGGAATAAAGCTATCTTTAGTGTACATTATTAACCTCTAAAAAAATAATAATGAACGCAGGTGTATGTCAAATAAAATGTTAAAAAAATTGGTTTTAGTAACCAATTTTAATACCAATATAAATATGATTACGAACTTAAGAAAAGACTCTCGTAAAGAATGTTATGAATTTTAAGCAGCCCTACACAATACATTAAAATGCTGCTAGTTTAAACTGAGGTAGAAAAAATATAAGAAAAAGAATTTTATGATGAAAGTAAATTATAACTCAATACACTGTAAATCAGCCCAAATTAATAACGAAACTATACGTAATGTATAAAAAAATATACCACATTTAATACCAGCTATAGACACCTGAAAGGCGTATTGTATAATCATTAATTGTGTTGTTTTAATCCTAGCGCTGCTCTGTCTGCTTCTCTGAAAAATGTACTAACAATCCATCCAGGGACTTTTTTATCAAAATCCATCAATCTCAAAGCTTCTGTTGTTAAAATTACTAAATTGGCCCCAATATAAAAATTAGATATCTACTGGTAACGTATCACAAATATATTTGCATGACGTCTGTGAAACTGTGTCTTGGTATAAATGCATTAGTATTGGTACGTTTCGGAAACTAAGTTGAACTTGGTTAACCCATTATATGTTCCACACGTAATAGACAATAATTTAAAATTTTATGATTCCTTTTTGGAATAAAAAAGACATGTCTGCCTAAACCGGGGTATTATAATTTGTTCTGTATTTGAATTGTCTCGTTGTAAATTATTATGGAATAATCACGTGTTCTTAACTTTTAATTTACTGTTTCGTGTAAATACAATAAAACTTGTTAAACTTGTTAAAAGCACCTACCTAAATAGAAAAGTGCAATAGGTTTAAAAAGTATATTACAAAAACCAAATAAACATTTAGATGAGCTGTAGTCATTACCTTTGTGCATTCTTTTACAAACATTTAACTTTTGTATCTACTATAATAATTTACTATTAAAATTTCCTGTTTGCTTTCTTTTCTATATTTAGGTCATGATATTAATCAGAACTAACATAAATATAGTTACGCTTACGTAATTATGTAATAGCTTTTTAATGATTTAGAGTTTTATACAGAGAAATTCACAATGAAAGATATCCTACATAAACGCGTGTTATGGCTAAAATGTGAACGAAGATGTTTAGTAAGATAAGCGGTATTCAAAGAATACTATACACGAACAATGCTGTCACAATATGCCAAGTGAAACACACTCTTTTGCCTAAAGTTATGGTATTGAATATGATTATTCACAGTGTTAAAGAAAACTTCTAAATAAAATATTTGAGTAATAAAGGAAAGGCGTTTTTGAAATTAAAGGAATCTTTAACAGTTATAAATTATATTTCATTCAAGTTTAGTAATAAAAAACTGTTGTTACTATAGTGGAATAAACAAATATTTGTTTAGGCCAATAGAATACTATAGTTCTAAATAATAAGTACTAATATTTATTATTAACGTAATAATACCCCTACGTTCTAATATTACAAGATAAGAGTACGCCATTGCTTAGGTTCAATGTAATCATGGTTACTCATAACAACAACGTTTAAATCCGTAACCCTCAGACCTACAGTACTTCAGTGTACCTTTGTAGAAACGAAGGTTTGTGCCTAGTTTTAAGTCTGCAGGTCAGATAGTTTTCGAGATATTATGATAATATAAAGATAGAAAGACAGAGCCTATTATTCGGCGATTAAGAACCTTAAAATGAACTCGTTACATCGTTCGACATCAGAACCAACTAGATCAACAAATATAGTGTAATATAGGTATTTTCGTTCTCTCATTACGAGCACAGTTGCAGATTAAGTCACTTATTAGGTAATAAAATATACTGAACATGAAAAGTAAACAGCTTGTACTTGCTAATTATAAATTGTTTTTGTTTATATACACATTTGCATTGATATATTTGATCATATTTTTTTATTATTAGTAAAAATATAGTGCAATCGATTACAATAGCGTTGTATTTAAAATAACGTTTAAATATGATTAACTCATTATTTCAATCCCACCAAAGACATAATGTAAGCCAATTATCGTATAATATAAGCAGAAGAGATTTTACAAAAGATTAAAATATTGTAACAAATATAAAAATCGCATGATATAAAATACTTATGCAAGAAAGAGAATTTATTTCTTATTTATTTAATACTTATGATAATTTATTTAAGAATATTAATGAAAGCAGAATCTACTACCTATCATAAAGGACAGGATATGTTCAGGAGACTGGTAGTTGCTTAATATTACACTTAAGGATTTTTTACTTTGAATAAGTAGACATATATAAGTCTTGAATCGTCGTGTTTGTGTTAATGTAACACATAATAAGGCAAAAATTTTATAACTAAATATACTTTTTTAAAAATCCATCATAAATAATGAGGATTAAACTCTTTCTTCGTTAATATATTTATTTTCTTACCACTTTATCCATAAAAACACACATATTTTACAATTTGAACAGCGAGTTCATAAATGTGTTATTTACATTCCCTGTATCAAACGTGTAGGCTATGTAATTCAAGTAATCCAAATTTGACTAAGGGACTCTAACGGCCAAGTTACAGGTAATCTGTTACCCTATGTAACTACGCTTACTAATCGACTAATAGGCCAAAAAAGTACCTAACGGACGCTTTGAGTAGTCTATATACAGGTGATTCACAATGCATACTTTTTTCTAAGACTATATATTACAGCTAGTACTTATGAAGCGTATAAGAATATAAGATGGTGCTCATATACTATTTTATCGGGAAGTTTAAGATGATATATCTCCCAATAGAATATCTTTCTTTATTTTGCATTGCATTCATATTGCATTTTAAATGTTCAAAGGTTTCATTAGTTATTGTTCAAATTAAAATAAGAGAAAATTATATAAATATATTCAATTCCAAAAGCGATTTATAATCATAGATAAATAAAAAAGTAGTACCAAATATAGTGGGAATATACGAATTAACAAAAATTATAAGACCTCCACCCCACTGACCTATAAAATTGAAGCAATCCTCACAAGCATATGTTATGGTTTATTACAAATGTTTTATTTTGATTTTACTAAACTATAGTGTTTTAATTAGTCACTAATATACAAGTGTCATATTTTATTTTTGTTTTAAAATTAAATTCAGCCAACCCGATGGACGACCGAGGCATTACTGCAACAGGGCAGGTAAAAAAGGTCGCTTGCTGTGGCCCAATTTATTTAAAGGTTAATAAAGCGTGGTTTTCCTTCTTTGCGATTGGGAAAAAGAGTCTAATAACACTAACCGAGTAAAAAGGAATGGGAGGCTCTTGTAAATACAAGTATTGCTAATATTATACTGTTCTGGCCTTAAAAGACCCTAATGCTTGACATTTACGTACATGTATTATTAATGGAATTTTGAAAGTGTTTCGGTAAACAATAATAATAATATATCGTTAGATTTCAAAAAGTGCTACAGTAAACTGTAACGTTGCTTTAAAATATTTTAGGATAGTCTCAGATTTATAACGCACTGTCGTCTTCCACACAGTTCAGCTGATGAAAATATTGGTATATATCTGTATTCCATGTCAAGTTACAACATCTCTATATATCAGACTGGCAGTGAAACTGGATATTGAGCTTTCAATATGATTACAATTGTCGTGATTTAGTACCTGAATTTCAGTTCATGATCTGTATTTGATTTATTTAACGTATCTATAGCGACGTTATATACTTAATGTATATATGAAATGCATATTTAGTTCTTTAACTATTTATATATAAATAGTTATATAAAATAGCTCAATAAAAAGCATTACTCAAAATATCACATCTTTTAGTTTTTACTTACTAGATTAAAGATTTATTTTGTTTTACTAAATGAAAAAAGGATTTATATACTAACACTACTTTGAGGGTTTTTGTTATTTAAAACGGAGCTTGAAAAACGACATTTTTTGTTGTAGCAAATTTTGTATTACTTTTACAAAATAAATATAATATCAAGAATAATAGATTTTTAAAATTTTCTTTTCGAAGACATTAACATTACGTGTTCGTGTTTTTATAGTTTATGTAAAATATTTCTTTTATGATATACAAAGTTAGTGTGAATAGCATTATTAAAAAGCCATTGCTACTTTTATGCATGCATTCAACCAATGTTTAAATCTACAGGATGAATATATTTGGTATTTCACACACATACATTCTAAATAACTAATAACCACCACAGTGAAACAAATATATTAATTTTAGACGCATCCATTCTCACAGTCTTTTTGAAAAATTGCACAATAAATCGCTTATATTGCACTAATACATTGAAGGTAAATTCTTAATCAAACAGAATGTCTTTTCAATATTTAGTTCAACAATAGTTTTTCAACTGGTTTTAAGGTTTATACGTAAAACTAGATATATTACATAAGTTCACAAAAACTTTTCGTCCAACAACGAATGTTTTGTTTAAAACCCCATATATTTGATTTTCTACTGTGTTTCTTCTAACGAACTGAGACAAGAAATGATACGGAGATTAATGTTTCTTTAATATGCAAAGGGAATTTTGTGATGCAAGACGAAATTCAAACTAATCGTTTTAAATGTCAACTAATACACAAGGAAGGAAAGCACTCACTTGAAATAAACAGATAGACGTCACCTTGAAACTGTAGCAGATAGATGACTATTTCCCCAGGCCTCACTAAGTTATTTATATCTATGACATTTTGACATTTAATTAACCCTGGACCTCATCCAGTTTAATTTCTTAAAGTGGTCCAATCGGTTTTAATGCTTAAATAACACTATACAGAAATATTTTTCAACATTTATGATAGATTTTTTGATGACCAGAAAAACGTAAAACATCAAAATTAGTTTGTAAATGTCAAGTAGAGCTCCAGTTCACCTTTTAAGTGCACTACCAGAAATCTGATTCTGTTGCGAACTTGAATCCTGAAGTCTGGAGTCATGTTCGTCTGAAGGAATCCAAAAATAGTCAGCGACGAAGAAGCTCAACGAATTCGTCGCATCGCTTCGACTTCAGAGACACGTAGAGTAAAAAATGTTGTGCAATCTATGTGAAGTATTTAATTTTCTTATCAGATGCAGAACTGAGTATAGTAAGATAGGCTATTAATTGACACGATCCCAAAGCACGATGAACTAACCTAATGTTTTATACTTACCGTAGCTACGGTGGGAAGGGTTTATTCAATGTGAATGTTGAGTTTAGCTCAAATTCATTAAATTGTGCACATGTCTATCGTGAAGGCATACTATGTTACTAATAAATGTATTGATCGACGACTGGAATATTGAGAACAGGTATTAGAAACACAATGTCCTCAAACTTATGAAACGAGGGGTATTATCATTTTAATATGTGGTGTCTGTCCTATCCATCCTAGTTATTTCATACAAGGAATGATTACGCTCATATCTGAACACATATACTCTTACAAACATAGGGGAGAAGTAGTTCAATTAACAGGGATAAATAAACAAGTATTATAACGTCCGATTTTTTTTTAATTTTTCTAGATAAAAATTATAAAAAAAGAACTATAGTAGAAGTGATTGTCTATCGTTTGGTTTATTAATTTATCATTGTTATTTATTAATATCTATAAAATTGTACAAACTAAATAAAGTTAAGCATGCTTTATAGTAAGCTCTGTAATTTGTATAGTGTTTATAATTACGAACATGATACAAATTGATCAATAATGGGTATCAATATACTGTAATTCAATTTACAACCTTTGGTGTGTATTAGCCTGAAATAAACAAATATTATTATCATTCATTATGTAATATTTGTCAAGTCGTAACAATAATCCTGTACTGTGATGTTAATTCACCAATTTATCTGCAACCTATCGTGACAGTTTTGTAATAACTCGTATCGCGAATGGAGATATACATGTGTGTATAGGTCACAGTAATCAAAGAGAAATACTTTAAGGGTTGCAATCTTGTAATTATCTTGTTACACCCGTTGTACCAGAGTTCATGTATACTAATGTACGTTAAAGTTTACTATACTACAATAACAGCTGGTTTTATTATTTATCCTAGTTTCTGAAATACATACCACAACCCTTTGGGTGCAAATGATGCAGTAATGTGAATAGCTACCCACTTATCACATCCACACCTCCTCTATCACCACCTGCTGTTTATTACTTTCTCTATAGCCACTCCAAACACACTGTTACACACTGAGGAGTTGACATATTACATAACAGTACACAGTTAATTTTACAAAGCCAATCAAGTGTATCGTACTTGTTCTATTATTTTAGTGCTGTTACGTATAATATATGTACTCCAAGCATACGATTAAACTGCATTTTATCGATGAATATTTTTATCGAATTTTTTATTGAAAGAAATATTTAACTATAACACGATGATCAAGCTTCTATAACTCTTGCCAAGGCTTGAAAATAGTATAATGATAACATAACCCGCGCTAGTTTTAATATAAACTTATATATTTAGTCGCCTTATAATTTTTTAACCGTTAAAGACCCAACAGGGCCTTTCCCACTATCATGACGTAGTCAGTGTGTACTTCTGTATAGTATGTTTGTAAGATAGGTCATAAAGTCTTAAAACATATTACATAGATTCTCATTGCAAAAGAAAACATTGCTGATTACGTGATGAAATATTAATGTCAAAATATATGTAACAAATTATTTTTATTATATGTAACCAAAATTTAAAACCTTAACAATTTTCTTAAGGCTAACTTGATGGGGACGAGAAAACCACAATATAAGAAGAGGGAAATTGTTGGACAGTTTTTCATGTTACATAATAACATGTGTGATACATTTACTTTATTCAATTGGTTGATGTGAAATTCATAAAGTTGTTTTGGGATTTTAAGTTTCCTAGAGAATGAGGTTGTTATATAACTAAAAGATTTCTATATGTTAAAGTTTCATTTTATGGTAATTACAAATTCGAAGCTTTAGTAAACATTATTAGGTTTTGATAGACAAATAACATATCCTCATTTGTTCACATTAGTGTTAATTTATAGATTTATACACAACATATTACATCGTTCATACAATATAGATGTCACTAGAGAACATTATGGCCAAAATATGATAAGTCCATGATCAGCTAATCCTCGAGGAGCTTTCGGTGAAGGTATAACGTGTTTAGGGCATACAGGTCACTCACTGCAGATATTTAGGGTGATTTTAACTAGTATTTCCGAATAGGTTTCCTTCAATTGCACCTAAAATAAAGCCATTTTCTGTATTAAAAATACACTATTAATAATGTCTACAGGTAGGTTATGTAATAATAACAAACAACATTTATTAATGGCCATTGCAGCATACACAAAACACATGAAGTAAATCTCGACCCTCTACTGTCAGTTCCACACTGTACCAACAAAGCACAGATTCATTTATGACGAATAAATGGATGATTTAATTTTTTATAATATAAAATTTATTACTTTTAAATTAATTGCATACTTATATGAAGTAATATATTTAGTGTATATATATATATATATATATATATATATATATATATATATATATATAAGTGATATGTAACTTTTAGACACAAAACTTAACAGCAAGATATAAAATATAAAACTGATTAATATATGGATAAAAAAATTACCTATCTTATTGATTAAAAGTACCATTAAGTTATGGATTGGATTTTTTATCAGGTAACAGTTGGTAAAGAAATATGATAAAGAGGAAAATGTTATGGTTCAACGACATGCCAGGTTGAGATTGAATACAATTATGGCATAATATTTTATGTGGTGGCATTCATATTATAAAAGTAAGTGTTGGAATAGACATATGTCTTAAAAAATATTTTTCAAATACAACTTGTTTTAGAACAAAAACATTTTTTGTTTAACGACGTTTCATTAGATGATCTTATTATTACGGTTTCTTATTGATCAAACAGTACCCAACAAATATTCTGTTTTAGAACAAGTAAATTTCATACTATATACTAACGTATTATACATAATGAATAATCATAGAATCTACACCAAACTAACTATAGTTTTAAAAAAAGTAGAAAAATATTTGAAAATCTTACTTTTTACGAAATTTTTTGTAACACCTACTTCACTTGGTAATTATTCCCGTAATTGACTTGTAGGGTTATCTTAATAACAAAGGTTTAAATCCTCTTGGTATTGTACAAATCTGTTAATTAGAACTATCACTCGTAGATGAATCACGATCCCAAAACTCTTAACTTAACTTTTTAATTATTTTATTTACCGTGTCGTGAAGATCATAGAATGTTAGACAATTGCAATGTGAAGAGAATTTTTTTGAGTCTCAAAGTAAGAAATCTTTACTAAAAATGACCCCAACACTATAATGGTGTGAATTAATATTCTAATAACTAATGGAAACATATTCCAATATCTTTTTGTGTAATACGCTCCATAACTGGCAAACAAAATTAGCAAAAATCATATTATTACCTTGAATATATCAGAGGTTCTAAAGAATTACGTTAATCATTTTAAAATCAATATGAAATGCGACGATATATTATTAAATTTTTCTATGACGCGTATATATTTTTTAATTAGAATTTAAATGGATTAGAATGAATGATATTTATATGTAAATGGACTAATAATTACGCTAAATGTTTGAAAATTCTAGGTTCACTACGTGCTAACCTATTTTGGAATTTACTTTTAAAATTAAATACAAAGTACATTTTTGGTTTTCCTTGATAATTTTAAATTGGAGCCCAGTTTTAGATTGCATATTTTGTTATTGCCTATCCTTCTTCATGTTGATGTTATAAATATTTTTTTATTACTATGTTCAAGGCCAACTACAGAGGTTAATCCTCACTCTTATATAAAAATGATAATTCCTGGTACTACACCAGATTGAAATCTCTAGCTATTAATTAATTTACTGCAATTGTAAGTAGACTTCACTGTATTTTTACTGACCTGTAACTAAAGCTGTACTGTGTGAATTGAACAATAAGTACTTGAATACATAAATTTGTTGTAAACTATATTCAATATATCTACGAAATCACATAGTGTAATGTAGCCTAGTAGTCTTTCTTTGATGGGTTACGTTTCATTATTATTTCGTATGTAATACAAATTACTCGGTTAGTTGTTTTTGCTTGCTTACAATAACATTAAATGTAAGATAACTTGTGGGAGTTTTAAAAAAAATTAAAATTTTAATTATCTATAAAATTTGATAGAGTGCCATTAGAGACCTCTAGTTTATGACATTCTTCTTATTTTTATAATACCCTTAAAATAAGGTGTCGCTTGTTCCGGGTATATATTTAAATTTTTTGTCTTAACCCTAAACTACACCATTGCAGGAGGGGGTTAAAGTTTTTCATGCATAAAAAACTCCTCAATTCCTCATGTTAACATGCCCCAGTGAAAATAACTTTTAACTTTATAATAAGTTAAAAGTGGAGTGTGGAAATCTAAAGACACTCTTAATAATTTTAAAGTAAGAAACAAAATAATCGTTTATTACACTATAGTAACATTAATTTTTCAAATAAAAAAGTTAAAAACAAATTATAACTTTTAAACACTGTTTTAATTTGATACACACTTTTTAACGATAAAATAGTTTTATTTCTTACTTACTAAAATTAATTAAATAATTATTTAAATTCTTTATTCTAACTAAAATATTTCAAAATCAATTTTAAATATACCGTAATTCAAATCAAGAGTTTACGAAGAAAAATGTTTAAAAAAGTTATAAAACGTTTTCCGACAATTATTTTTTCGGATGTAAAATAAAACATAAGTATTTCTTTAAAGTCTTTGAAACACATTTTCTTGTTGAATATAATGTTGTTACGAAAGCTGACGGAGAACAGACCCCTAAAGTGATTAAACTACCATCTACATCCTCATCGCCTTAAACTGATAACCAAATTTACATAAACTATTGATTTTTTATTTATATTTATAAAAAAGAATTTTAATACATTTTGCTAAAGTATATAAAGCTATATTTAAAAACGGGATCTCCAAAGGATTTACACTAGTTTTACACTATTCTGTTTTTAAATCTTCGAACATTACCCTATTCTTTCATTGCAGTACATTCAATATCCTAAAAATAATTTCTAATCCCAACCCAGAGTCATGATACCGGGAGTAAGTGATATTTTAAAATACTTGTACATCATGGTTGCTTTCTAAGTTCTGAGATATATTTAGTAATTAAATCAAATTTTAATAAACTTTTCAGTTATAAATAAGTAAAAAAAGTATTTGTTATCATTTTTGAATGAAGCACAGTGTTTCCCTCTTAGTTTGATTATATTTAATATTCTACCAGACTGAATTTACAAACCTTTGTCTTTGAAAGTGCATCCTGAGATTGGAGTATCTTTGAATGAAAGCAATCACCTCAAGAGTGCTTGATGTAGCATTTAAAAAAGAGCATTCCTGTATGGCACTGCATTGGAATACCTGCGAAGACTACAGTAAAAGTAAGTTAATAATTTGTAACATACGTTTGTGTATAAGTAAACTAACGACATCTATTCTTCGATTCCCGATATTTTTTGGGGATTTAATTATTCTCAATAATTATTATATAAAATTTGTTTTATGCACAGTTTCATGGTTTTATACCGGTGATAATTTTACTTTTATTTTGTGAGAGGCAGTTTATAAATTGACAACCTTTTATAACTAAGAATAATCGCTCACTCTCAGTTCGCCTTCGGAAACTCTGTAGTTTTCAATCGGTCGTGTTCTAACAGTCATGGACACATTTACACTATAAAGGCTCTTAGTATCCTCCCCTAAAGTCTTGATCATTTTAAGAATGTGTAAAAATAATGCACACCGTTAGTCTAAGATCTTTGAATAATGTTTTTTTACGATACTCCTTTTAAGAACATTTGTTATCACGCAGTGCTATATTCTTTGTAGAACAAGTAGTTAGTTTGTTGTGGTACTTAAAATATTACCTAAAACAATTTAACACCATCATTTCAGAGGTGTAAACCATCCAATTTCCCTCACAATGAAGGATAGTGAGTACAGTGAACGTAATAATGGATTACAAAATTCAATAATTTTCCTATGGAGTCATGAAGTAATTTTATGTTTCATACGTATCTTATAAACTAATACATATATCATTCTTGACATATTTAATCAACTCATGGGACTGTTGATAAATGTGTTATAATGTAAGCAATATTTTCTATTTATAGCAGATTCAATTTTCTATAGCAGAGTTAGAAGAGTTTTCCATTCAAGAAGTACAGTAGTATATCTAATTTTGTTCATGAATATTAGATGAGATATTGTATTAAATACGAATCTCTCTCTGAAACGCAACTGACATATTATTCCTGTTCATTGTACACCCAATGTAAAGTATACTTAGTCTATCTTACGTGCTATTTCAATGTAATACAAGAATACACGTTTTTGTTCAAAAAAAATCATACCTAATTTAATATATAAATACAAAATGTATTGAAAAAAATGCCTGAAGTTTACCATAAAATACGATCTAAAAGTATAGCTTCATAATAATTGTACCTTTTTTGACACCAGTTATTTGGTTTATAATATAAGAACCTTATGATAATATGAGCTATGATAATGATGGTAAATCATTTTTATATCCATTATAATTTTAATTTAATCTCATTTCCATCTACAATTTTTATTTTAACAGATCCTTTTATGCCTTTTTCTGAATATAATTTTCCCGTGTAATAATTTTATTCAAGAGGTTTATGGTTGGAAAATAAAGTGGGATATCTGGTAGATCATTTAAATGATCTTACGTTTACACATTTCACTTACGATTCTAATCATACTATTGCAAAATCAAACGTTTCTACTGGATCTAGTGTTGTAATAATCTTTTAGAAATGATACCATTTTACTAATGCTAGTGATTGGTTAAGGTGTAATGGGTCATTTTGAATGACACAACAATCGACGGAGTAGCTAATTTCAATCGCTAATGGCTGGCACTACCGGAGGACACTGATGCGTTTATTGTGCAATACAAATATGTTAAAAAATAATTATTCACACGATTGTTAATATTTAAGGTTATCTATATCTTTATGAATAGCATGAGATACTTACAAAGACTCTGTCGGCACACTCATACGTAAAGTAAGGTTAATGTACAAATGATATTAGACTTTTAATTGATATTTTGGTTGTCGCAAAGCTAAATTACAGGTTTCAACGTAATAATCTATATATATTCACGTATACATAATACCTATTCATTGTTGAAAAAATTACTTACTAGTTGATATTAGAAAGTAAACTATAAAATTATGCAAATTGAGCTACAATATGTAAGACATAAATTAAGTATGCAAATGTTAAAAAAGTATTTATTCATGATTTTTAAAGACCTAAGTTCCGAAAATTTAGTTAAGTAATGAAAATATTATTTCAAAAAACTATTATTCTGTTTCTTATGTCATGTTTACTACTGGAAACTTTGGCAGTGCACAACACATGTTTTCGGCACTACTGTTCTTAATAACTGCACACTTTTTTATCAGTACATCGTATTTATAATCTACGAGGAGTTACGATACATTGCAAAAAACTTTATTTCATATTGTGTAACTTATAAGAGATTATAATAAATATGTATATATAATATGTTCGTAAAACTGTTATTTACGCACCAGTGCCTCAAAAATCCTTATAAAATAATAAATATTTGCTGAGCAGTTATTTTTAATGTATATCATGTATGATTATATAAGCTCTAGTTGATAAAATTACTGAAATAAAGGAATTAGTTTATCAAAGTGTTACCCTTTTATCATTGAATGATGTGTATCAAATGACTTTATCCCAAGGCTATAATAATTATACAATAAGTTATATTTCATAAGCTTTGAACATTCTTCACATAATTCGGATTAGTAAAGCAGAAATGAAGCATAGATTCAAACCAGAGAAAGCTGAGTATACTGGAGCGTATGTAAAGGAAGAATTAATATAATATCAATGATAACGGCTTACTAAAAGAGATTTAAATCATAGTGAGTAATGTTGTGTAACTCAGATAATCAAACTTAGGTAATTAATTAAAACCTCTGATGGTTTTGACTGAGGCAAATTAACTACACAAGCGAGGATTGAATTTTATTTAAAAAGTTTAATTTTGAGTGTTTACTCACTTATACAGTTGGTTTTTAAATTAATTATATAGAATAATATACAAAATAATATAGACAGTCTAAATTTTGAAGATGATTTAAATCATTAACTGAAGAGAGCAATGACACGGACGGAGATGTTACCGACCTATAATTTTGAACGTTATTGACGACCACCGGCTCTGCAGGTCAAGTGGCGGTTATCGCCTCAGTGGCAGTGGCCAATCAAAAAGGACTAGGGCCTGTGTGAGAGATTAGCTAGCCCTGGAGTCAGCAATATGTATCAGCAGCGGCCGAGGCTATCTGCATAATTCTAGCTCCATAATTTTATACTATTTCTATTTTCTTATGACAATACCCATAATAAACCATAAAAAATGGCCAGGTGTTTTGTTCGATTCCAGTTTCTGGGCCTAAACTTTAAATTACTTGTTTGGTAACGGTTCGGAATAACAATTAATACCTACTAATATTGAGCTAATTGATTTCTTCTAAACTAGAATAATTACGTGACCAATACCAATTTATTATATTAATTCCAAAATCATAGTAATCATACATTTTGTCTATCAGCAACTATTTACAAACAGGACGTTACACTCCCTCTTTCTGTAGTCTCAGAATATTTTCGACGGGTGTTCAGCAAATGCCGTTCAACTATGAATGCCTCTAAGTACGTGTTTCACACTGCCCGCTCTTGACACCTACCTTCACTCTTACATGTAACCAAACTAACCAGTCGCTGGACATCTGGAGTCAGATTTCCACGGACGATTTGGAAAATTATGTAATTCTGTTTTTTGTCACACCTTCAGTAATGTGAATCAAACATCTATTCGGCTATCATATACAATTTAGAAATTTCTAATACATCTAAAAATATTATCTAATACAAAAAAATTAAAATTGCAATCCAGCTTATCTCTTATCATTCTAATATAATAAACCCTTGATTTTGTGGCTTAGAAACTAATAAATTCACCAAAAGCGATTAATGTACAAACTCGGCCATATACACTAAGCTTATAACAGGTACTTGAATAAGAAAGTGTTTATTTATCATAGTTTTGATACACTTTAAGGCTTCAGAAATTTTTTTTTTATAATCTAAGCTTGTATTCAAAATCTTATACAGACTTACAACTACTCGATCTAGAATGCAGCGAGATTAACCTAAAAACCTTTTAGTTCATAAAGCCATCTCGTACAACTCCAACAGGCGGTTTCAAAAACCTTGAAAAGTTTCATATAAAGTCATAAAAACTATATATATATATATATATATATATATATATATGTAAATTTATTTATTTATATATAAATAATAATAATAATAACAGTAATACTGTATTTCCACCATTTACAAGACAAATACAAAACAATTTACATTATTTGGAAATACACTGACCAAAAACCAGTAGCTGGTCAGCGTAACAAAAACAAAACAATTTACAAAATAAAATAAAAAGAGTCCTTTCCTAATAGAAAACAATACTCCAGCCAACAAGTTGCTCTTCATGACGTCTACATCTGACTAAAACGACCAGAGTCATATAATGGTAAACATTACATATATATACACACACATACATATAGTATACATAAATATACAATACAATAGACAAAGTTGCCATTCACTAACCTATAATCACAATAAATCTGATATATAAATTATAACTTTGGCTAATACCAATTATATTACATTTTATATATACACATATAAAAGTTACTACTGAAATTCTAGGTCATATTAGTTAGTTAGTCATTAAAAGGAATAAATTGGTAAGTACCGATAAAAGTAAGTAGAACATTACTAGCTTAGTTTCATTAAGCTGCACATAAACGTTCACTTGAAGCCGCCGTCGGTCAGTTACTCCTCGCACGTGTCAAGTTCGCAGTTTACATTGTAGGTCACGGCTGTCAACTGGATACCACGTCAGGAACAACTCCGTGCAGTGGTACCTACAATTTTAATCAAAATCCTGATTCCCTTAATATTTTCTTTTAAATTATAAGTGTATGACATATGTTTTAACTCATACATTTAAAGCGTCTTATACTAAATATGCAACATGAGTTGAAATTATAAAATATCATAAAAATCAAAAGTAAGTTAAAAGCTATTAGATTCTAACTGTATTGCAAAATTTCCCAATTAAAGAAAATTTAAGTGAAATAATATACACCTCCCCTTATTCACCTGTATCGCCTTTTACATGACGGTTTTTATACCATTGAAACAATAAAATTTTATGATATTAATATAAAATATAACCATGGTTAACTGTGAGGTCGATGATATAAATGTCATATCATCGTAATTTAAAATATTTAGAAGAATATATTTGTAACATGGAAAGTATTTTGTGGCAAAGATGACAATGTATCCTCATTTTTGTAAGTGTAAATACTATATGATTTATTTTTTTTATCTGTATAAAACTTTTTAATATTTTGAATGTCTTGTCAGTAATACTTTTACCAGTTTCTTTATTGTTAATAGGTACATTCCCAAATTTGTGCTATGTATGTTTTAGAGTAGATAGCTGTAGCTGGACTTACAACCGAATTTACCTGTTTCTAAATAATTTTAATTTGAAGGTCTCATCGGAAAAGTTATAGGACAGCATTATTAACTCAGAATATGTAGCCTCAGGCATATCTGAAATGGCCACATACAATGTGAATAATAGACAACGAGGTAAATATATTTAAAATGGCTCTTGAACCAATTTGCATCTTCATACTCAATTACGATAGTTTATATTATAACTTTTGGTTGAAATATGCTTATTATAATCAATTTGAACAACTTGAATTGTAGAAAAATCTAGTTGTATGATTCCTTACCAATTTATTTAAACCTACAAATGATTCCATTCATTAATACATCATTCTAGATACGTACTATGAAATAACGTGAGATGCAAATAAAACTGGTGGTGGACATTTGAGAAGTAAGAAATCGGCCATTACATTATAAATTTGCAATTATCGCCCAACGTTGTTTTTATTAAACATATTTCTCAATATTATATACTCAAAGATTAATAAAATCTAAAGAGACTATTTTTGTTTATTACTCAGACATTTTCATTATAAGAAATATAATTTAGATTTAATACTAAAATATATTTGTTCTCAAAACCTGTTGTAAATAAGAAAATGCATCAGTTTTTTGCTAAAAAAAGTTCTGCCTTTGTAACTTATACGTATAGTACTCGTAGTACTATTTATACTCGTAGTATAAATATACTGCATGCTTCGCCATGTGTGGGACTATCTGAACTTAATAATTTAGTGAGTATTTATAGTTCTTAGCGTGAAAAGTCACTAACGTAAGCTTTATATTAACAAACAACTTTTTATTTTATTAATTATGTTACAAATATGTTTGTCCTTTATCACGGGACATTTGATTCATTCGAAGCTACATTTTATACAATTTTAAGTTCAACTAAATGTGTAATGTGGTTGTGACTTATTATTGGGTTTGATTGACTTCTTCCTAATATTATTTTTGTCAAGATTGGCTTGGCTCAATAAAACTGCTTGGCAGTGGAAGAAATGCCCATAAGAATGTCCTGAACGGGTAAATAATGTTTAAACGTTACATTTGATGACGAGGTGGGGATCAATTTCCTCTCATTATACAGTTTCTTTTCAAACTATAAATCTCGCATTTTTGAATGACTTCTTCATCTACAAAACACGAAAGAATAATGGAAGTGGTGGATCAAAGAAGAATCTAGCGACACAAGGCGTTAGTGAATATTAATTACGGAAATGTTTCCGATGTTTTGGCAGTCCTCCATACACATAATCACATTCACCAATGATTTCTGAGTGCAGTGATAGACCTAGAATGTTCGCTTGCTGGGATAAAAAGTATTTCTGGTTGAAACAATATTTTACGTGTTAAGGCAATGGGAAGGACTGTCTTGAAGTTTTGGTCATAGAATATTTTTAATACAGAATGAAGAGAGTATGATGTATAATTTTGACGTTTTGTACCAGCCAATGCTTAATACTCTAGTACTAAAATCAAAATTTGATATTTAAGTAAAGCAAGATATTTCAACCCTACAAAGCCTCCCCAGGGATAGTTAAAAATTGCTGGGTTATATTTCTGTGATAAATAGGACTATAGACACTAAATTTCGCAAGAAACACCATCATTAAAACTGCTCAAAACAATTGAAAGATATAAACCGAGGCCTACAATGTAATTATTAGGGAAAATCTTCACTGTTTCATAGTTAAGATATAGAGTTATTGAGTATGTCAAACGTTATACTCTGACCGAGCAGATTAACATGCTGTTTAGAAACGTGTTTACGTTTTTATGATGATTTAATCTATCAAAATTTGTCACGTGAAATTGGGTTTAAGTTAATACTTCGATATCTAGAGTCATTTCTATTAATATATCAGATACCACTGTTTTTATTATTATTCATTGTCATGGCATTTAGTATACTTAGATTAAACTCCAGCGAGATATATGGTCAACTATAGTTGTGGCCTGATCCAATGATAACAAATCTTATATATATATATATATATATATATATATATATATATATATATATATATATACATACAGAGTTATTAAAGAGTGTTTTGTGATTTTATAAGGTTATTAAAAAGTGTACAAGAAGCAAGACAGAGTATATAAAACATTGTTCACTCTAAGAAAACAAATATTTCACTCACGAGGCGACAAGAATAGAGATATTTCCCATGAGATTCTGCTTTTTAGGTTAATAAGATTAAACCTCAGGTTGCTTCGAAGTTTTATCAATTTCACAGGAAATAATACGTAGGAACTTCTACTCGGTCTTTAATAATTGGTTTTCTTTAGCGCTGATATATGATACCTACAGGTGTTGAAAAAAAGTGTGAAAAACTTGTGTGGGTGATAGTACTCATCGTTATATGAAAAACATGTGTGACATGGGAGTAGTTCGAGAGGTGTTTCGTTCAGTTGATAGGTGCCATTTGGAATTTGAAAAAAAACATTATGTCTCCGAAACTAGTTTACCACATAGGTTTCATTAGAAAAGAAAAAATACTATAAAAATAAGCGAGAGACCCCGGCTCAAGTCCTAGCAGAGCAAGTAGTTTTTGCGATTCAATTTAAATTTAAATTATGTTTATATGTTTGTGTATTTGCACGTGCGCACATGTGTGTGTGCGTATGAGTTTGTGTGTATGTGTTATGTTTTGTTTTATTTTTGTGATGCTAAAAGTTGGGGAGCCTAAAAAGACAACTTGGGGTAGGATACCGTCTCTCCCCAGAGGGTGCGATGCTCATTGCTCGCCTACTAAAAACACCACCAAAAGTAATAGCTCTTTCTGTATACTCCATCCTTCGGACTGGCGTTAGGCATTAATTTGCGGCTGGCGGACTGGCTACACGCACCTTCTATGGATCCCCTCTTATATCGCAATATTATTCTCTCAGTTTCTTGATCACTATTGCTATGAAGCTGGATATATCTTTCCAATTGGTCTCCGAAGACATCATCATCTCGGTCAATCTCTCAGGCTCACATGTTTTCCCTACTACTTCTTCCAGCTCACTTCTTTAACCTACTGACCGTTAACAGTAAAAGACTACGCGTTTTGTTGTCTCCACCACGTCCGCACAGGCAGGGCAAGTCATTTTAGCATCCAAATATAAACGGAGAGGCAGGTACTGAAGCACCTGTATCCACTAAGCACTTAAGTGTGTGAGTGTCTCACTGTGAGTGAGCATAGACATTGCTCATATGTGGATGAGTCCATCTACCGTCAGCAGCTTCGTTCCATCTTTGCTGCCACATGTTGATTATTTTTCCTTCGATGCAGCCTCGTTGTTCTGATCTTGTCCTCTTTGTATGCACCGGTAAGTCATAATGTGTGTGTGTGTGTGTGTGTGTGTGTGTGTGTTTTACCACACAAAGTATAATGTATAATCTTTTTTTGTAGCTCTTACACAGTTTCTGGATACGAGACATTAGATGTAGTAAATATTATAATGTATGGTTTTTTGACATGTCGGTAATTCTTATCCTTATTTTACATTGTTGCTTTATTAAATATTTCTCTTACAAAGGGTGAATTCTAGGGGAAACTCACCGAATAAACCTTGATAGTATCAATTTAGAAATATATGTACGTAATCTAACTAAAAAATAAAACTATCTAATAAAGTTTAATTTATTCATTTATGTTGTAAAATTAAAATTATAATACCTTTCTTGTTTCTTGGAGTGTTTACAAAGTTTTAAATTCTATTAAATAACGATTGTTCTGTTTAGAATAGAGAGAGCAATATTATAATCTTAACACACAATAAATATGTGATCAATTAAAATTTAAATGACCAACTTTAATTTATGTATAAGAGGTTAGCAAATTAAAATAAACTTTAGCATTTTCAAGGTAATTAAAAACTTACTATGACTAATGCCAAAAATCATTTTGTAAAAACATTAAAAAAATTAATATACATTATGTTTATAAAATCACTCAAAAATATATATCCGAGTCCCGGTAAAGTACCTGTTCTTTGTAATCGAAAATAATCTATACTAAATTAGAATGTTCATGTCTGTAATATGAAATACACAGGGCCTTTTGTAAGTACAGCAATTAATTTTCTGATCAAACTTTTGTTCGTTACTTACTGAAACACATTTTTGGACTAATCTTACATATAATACACAGTATAATACATGAAATTATTAAAACAAATAAAGAAGCAACTTTAGATTTTTCAAATTTATTAATTGTTTGGTTATTTTTAAGTTAACAATGTACAAGACTATTGAAACAGTCTAAACAGCATAAAAATGTATTAATTGTTACCTGAAGTGTTCCATAAATTTACTTTGTACTATTACTATGTTCATGGAGTTGAATAATCGGCAGTTAAGAAACTAAACAGCTAAAATATTAAAAAATAAAACAAATGACTTTAAGTTAGATATACACCTCGGCCATCAAGGTTACACCGGTCATAAAATTTTGAATATAATTGACTGGAATACCTTTGGTTTATATTTTGTGTTCCAAACCAACTAATTGTAAAATACACTTTCTGAGAAAGGGATAAAATAAGCATGAAAATAAAAATCTTAGCATGATAAGACTACACTATGTATTGAATTTTTATTATTTCTTACTTTTTTGTGCAAATTTTGTTTAATATTCGTACAAAAAAATTAATGTTTTTTTATATGTTACTACTTTGCTTTCAAACTATAAAGTTAAACTTATAAATTATTCATAAGAGTAAGTTATGTTCCGAGCATAAGTTTGCGATAAGTGCCACATTTTACGACACACTTGCAGCACACGTGTGATCCTGCAGCTTCATTGCAGACATTTCCTACTGCTATATACTTTATAGTGTGTGAGTTATGTTTTCCTGACTTAATGGAAGTACCCATTATTCACTAATTACATAAAACACGAACTAGTAATTTGTTTATCTTAGTTTAAAATATCCAATAAACTACATGTATTTTTTATTTAATTGTTTGTTGAAGCGTATCTGTTACAGGATTTTATAAATATAATAACATTTAATTTAATGGGTAATACAATTTTTAATATACTATATATACAAATCAGGTTTAATGTAGTTATATTTCCATAATCACAGTTATATAAAAAAATGCATATATAATAATAAAATAAAATAAAAAACATTTAGTAATGTGTACAATTCAAGAATGAACACAATCATAGATTTTATATGCAATTCAATTGAAATTAATTAAAAAACTTCATTTATATTAAAAGAATCAATTTATTTCTTTGCAGTTTAAGATGATGTCTTTAAGGACATTTATTTGCATAGGTCTTTTTTAAATATTTTTTAATAACATGTAGATGGGTGTATTATATTTAATATATCATTTGTTCAAAAATGTATAGTAATATATTTAAAATAGTATTACTGTAAGTTGGAAATTTCCATACCAGATTTAGTACAATCACAGATGACGTTATATGATGAAATGTTTCAAACACAAGTAGGCATACATCAGGACCAATTATTTCACTGTCTACCATCTGAGTTTTAAGAAATGACTCTCATTTTAGGTGCTTTGGGGTTTTATGAGCATTTATGTTTAAATTAATGATATTTTAGAGGCTACAGCTGAGTTTGGTTTGTGTCACCTATAATAAAACTAAAAATACATTTTCGTTAAACCTGCTTCGATTAAAAAACGTTTTCTTGCGGGAATTTTCTTAAAATTCCGGTCTAATATATTTGAAGGACCATATTTTAAATTGATTTGTAGGCCTTAAGAAGAAAACAAACATACTCACATTGGACTGAGAAGCTTACTTCATTAATACATATGTTTATACTTCTGGGCGTCTCAATTTACTTACGTTGCCATAGTTAAAATATGTGTTATCGCATCCACACTAATTAGTTTCTATGAAGAATATATATTTTTGTTTTCAAATACTAAAGTGTTTAGATCTTTCTTTTCATTCCTGTCTACCGTGAATTTCAGTGAATATTTAACAAAAAATAGACAATTCGTACTAACCGTTCTTGAGATTCGAGTTAAACGACAAATGTAATACTTCATTTTTATTTATAACATTACTCGTAATTTACCGTTATTAACTTTAGGTAAAATTTAAGTAATTTTAAATTTTGTTCCGTTCATATTAGACAGTAGTGAAATATAGACAAAAGTGAATTTAAGGTTTCTGGAAGTAACTATCGCTGGGAGATCATAGTAGTTAGTTTATGTCTTTTAAATGTTAGTAATTTTTCTATATGTATTTTAATAAATATTCATATAAGGGACCAGGCTTCAAGGTACCACACATTTAGATGCTGTAAGTGTCCACTATGACAGATTTTCTTTTTGAAAATTGTACAAGTTTGTGCACTGGCACAAGTCTTGAAAAGAAAAATCTTTAATCATGTTCTCTAATTTCTCCAAGTACATCTTGTATTAGAAATACAATAAATTATAACCCATTCTTAACCCGTGAGAGGTCCCCTTGTGAGAAGGCACCTAACAAAAACAGTTGATCTGATGGAATCTTTTAAAATTAAACGCTAAATCCTTCCGATATTTTACACGTGCCTCACTGACTATATGGCACACTCTTTTCCACCAAAACACTCCACGGTTCACCTATATTCGTGTCTATTGGGTCAGAGGGAATCCTACCCTGCGCGATTTGATATTTGCCATCTCGACACGGGACCGACCGCCTTAGTGCAGTTTTTAGCCGGCATGTACGCATGAGACCGAAATCATCAGTGTTTTGTTTTAAGCGTGTTAGTGTCAGTACAACGTTTAGTTTGATATAGTTTTTTTAGTGTGTGTGTGTGTGTGTGTGTGTGTGTGTGTGTGTGTGTGTGTGTGTGTGTGTGTATTTGTAAGAAACATTATCGTTGATTGTTCATTATATTTCGTTTATAACTATTATTAATATTATTTTAATAATTAACAATTTATTCGGATAACATTAATCTTAGTTCAATAAAAGAGGTTGAGGAAGATTTTTTCCCCATGTATGTAAAAATTAATCTTATCTTCCGTCAGAATATTTAACACACAACACGAACACAGAAAAGTCTGGTATAAGAGATTGGGACCAGAACATGTTGCTCCAATCTTAAAACTAAACTGCCCTGTCAAAGAAAACAGATTTCCGCTGTTCAAGTGTTTCGCTAGATCAAGGTCCACATGCAACTACAATATTACGCAACTCATGCACCGGTGTCATAATTGTGCAACAGAAGAAAAATAATAACTATTTATTCAGCATTTTTCTTTGTATTTTTTATTTATTTACAAAAAAATTTTACAATTACTTTATAACATTATATGTGTCAATAAAAAAGTTAAATAAAAATTATTTACAACTATTTTGTTTGTATTTTAAAAGTATAAAACCAATTCTGATAAACCGGATTTATTTGTCACTTTGAATCGGTATTGTTACAGTTAATACATTAAGTACGATAACGAGTTGATAAATTTAGTACTCAGGTACACATAATAGTAAGAGCAGCTTCTAAATATCAAGATGTCGTGTAAACAGACATGTAATTCTAATGTTTTCAGGGAATTATTGATTAGAGTATTCTACAGCTTTCCGGTTGACGTAAGAATTACCCATAATACCTATTTAAAGTTTTGTTGAAACGCACCAACATTGAATCAAACTTTGCCTTTATATATGTATTATTTATGTATATATATATATATATATATATATATATATATATATATATATATATATATATATATATATATTGAGATTTTAAACTGAAAGAGTAATTCTTTCTAGATATTTCATCCAATGAAGTTTTGCCTGTCCCTTGAGTGATATGTTGCACTAACCACTAGTCAAGTCCTGTTCACTTTTCTCACACAATATTTAATGACGCTATTACAGTAGATTTAAGTTATATTTACAGGACAAAAACATTTTACATTTAATCCGTATAAGTTGCACTGTATACCATACAATATTATTTTATATTTTACATTGAAGAAACGTGTTCTGGTTGTAGCACGATATAAACTGTTGTGACAAAATGTGTTTTCGTATATTAAAAAATGCAGGTCGTGAATCTAAATTATACTTCTATAAATCCACACATAACATATAACACCGTCTGGTATTTGTGTTTTAGAGTTCATATAGAAACTAGTAACAGTAAAGTGAAATTCAGAATCATCTCACGTATGTATGGAACGACACTGCAGAGTCTGATCACCGTCAATTGAACAAGCCTCACCTCCACAATATAATAGACGTGCTAACGATCAAAGACGACCTGGCATTTGCCAATTGTATATGAAATAATTTTAAGAAATTGATAAGTAGCTGTAATACTTAATACGATGTTTGTGAATCAGTATCAAACACAGATAAACTATTTTATACCCAAGCCTTTACTAGTATTAGAACAAAATTGTTTTCTTATTAATTAAACAAGTTGGTTCGTTACTCCACAAAATTAAATCCAAAGGGTTACAGATAAAGTTATATGATGACGCTCTCTTTTTAATAAGTATTCCAGTTGAATTTAATAAGTATAGGTTGATTTTACGTTTTCATTATAAATAATTGATTTCAATTAGTTACATGTATGAGTATATGGCGAGTTAATTGAAAAGTGCAAGTTTTTTATTTGAGATTAAAATTCTATGTCCAATGGCCTAATGCGTTCTTAATTTTAATTTAATTTTTTAATTTTAATTGCGATTAAATTGAAAATAAGCCATTCAAATGATCGCAACTGTTGACTACGCCGAGTCTCAAGATTTTGCAAACAATTCTGTTCTCTAAGTCAAGATGAGCCCTGATAACGGTCCGAGACATACGAGTACAAGGGTACGATACAAGAGGCAGAGACAACTACCGAACTGACACAAAACGGTTGCTTATGAGCACTAGCCGCCACAGGCTGGTGTCAATTAATAAACAGATTGAAAGATTCGATAAAAAGTGCCCCAAATCCCAAAGCGGCAAAATTCGCCTCAAACGCTTTTTAACGTGGTAGGCGTTTTATAATATCAGCGAATTTACGGCACACAACTGCGAGACCGATTACTTACCAGACTGACCCCGACGTTGGAAGTCGGTAAAATTGGCGTATGAATGAGAGTAGAAGAATACAAAAATTGTATGTCCCAATGAATATTGCTATATAAATGACAAAATAATTTTAATTTAAACTCCTAGACGTTTGCCACGCATGTTAATTTGTTTTCGCACTAAACCATTTGACTTAAAATGTTGAAGAAGATAGCCTTGCTATCGAAAGACCACACTAAAATAAAAGTTTAAATATTGGTTTATGTGTTAAATTGTGATTCAGTTATTTGACTTGCCTTGACTACTATATATATACTGTATATTGATTATATTAATCACCAAGATCCTCTAAATTTTAATACCCATTACTAGATTTATAAATCGTATATCTTGCTTAAGCGGCTTGTATGTGCTTTAAAAAATAAATTTTCAATATTGAAACGTTTTGTGCTTTTGGGAGCTACAAGATATGAGTTACTTTACAATTAATTAAATAAAATTGTTACGTTAGATGTATGAGATATAATTCTAAAATAATTATTTTCGACTGCATTTAATATAGCTATATAGATTTTCAGTTTATGAGATTCAATTATATTTATATATATACATAAATAAATATTTAAATAGATGAAATATTTTATCAATATGGTTGAAATATTATGTAACTCCTCGAAATTTGCTATGCCTAAAAAGAAAGACTGTCTTTAGACTGATTAACTAAATTAAGATATATTTCAACTAAAAACTATATTTTTAACTATGTTTTTAAATAAATTCAATCCCAGTAATACGCTCTTGTTGTGTCCAGAAACAATGGTAAAGCCAGTTGTTTAATTAAAAACTTTGGGAGCTGGCAACGTACAGCCCATTGATAGAAGTTTCTACAACTTTGCAAAAGAATCTTTACCGTTGGGTAGTGAGTGGCGGATGTTTTTTATATTAGTTCTTAAGCTTACGCAGCAGGTATCATATACTTTATCATCTGTTTCAGGTTTATTCCACGTCGAAATATTGCTTACATAGTTAAATTCTTAAAATACTGTGTAATATTTATAGATAGTTATGGATATATCACCAAACAGACTATCATGGTGTTGAAATACGAGTCACGAAAGCTACGTAACTGAGTATGCTACATTTCTAAATTTAGAACAAATTTTGAATTCAAGACGTCCAAGTATATATATATATATATATATATATATATATATATATATATATATATATATATATATATATATATAAGAGTCTGTGCATGATTTAAAAGTGTACTTGAAAAAGTGAAATATTGTACATAAAAAAATTTAGTTTTCTATTGAAACTGCTCTAAGTGACTATATATTCATTAGTCATATTCATATATATATATATATATATATATATATATATATATAATATTATATTACATTATATTCAAATAACGAGCGATAAAGTCGGTAGGATAATAAAGATAAACCATATTAAATCTACATAAAAGCCATATCAATAATTTTTAATTGATATAAGACTATATAATATTGACCCTTTAGGTACTACATTGGGCAAACATTGTGCAATACCTACAAGGTTTAATGGACTGATTATACATATAAAAATTATAATTGAATAAAATTGGCTGCAGTACTGTTTTCTCCTTACTATAATTTAAGGATTATTTTAATGATATAATCGTAAAAAATTAATAAAAACGGAACACCGACGAAAAAGATAGCGTGAGAATTAGTGAAGCAAAATTCTGTTTTGACAAAGCTGTATACTTAATAAGCTACAGCTATTAAAATTTTTGCAGTTAAAATTGACCGGTCAAGCTCCACCAATTTTAACTCACCTTTACACAAGAGATATTGCCGGTGGTGCACATTCAACATTTGTTGACCTGATGGCTAGCCATAGTAGTGAAAAATATTTCAAGAATTTACACGTGCTTTTAATGTCTGGAAACGATGTCAACCAAAAACTTTACATATGTATATTTTTTGCAGGTTAACCGTACCTTAGAGTAAAACAATATCGTTGGTAATGGTAAAATATACTAAAATAACAATTTATTTTACAACTATTAAAAAACAAATATATAGTAATCAGCAATGTTTCTTACTGCTTTGCCTTATCACTATGACACTAAACAAGCCATTGAAATTTGATTAGTTGTAATAATGTTGCAAGAACCAAGAAAGATGTTGCAAAATTGAACCATTTTCCACAGACAGTTCTTGTATTAAACCGTGGATTAGATTTTTATAGACGGATTTGTAATGATCAAATTAGCTGAGAGTTGCAATACTATTTATTAAAGTTGTCGATCTCAAAAGTACTAAAATGATATAAGTGATACTACTCTTTAATGTCATTACTATTAATAATACATAGTTATAGTAAGCCCATGAAAGCCAATATTGCAGCTCTAATTCTCTCAATAATTAAATATCCCTTGGATTTTTATATTAACTAAATATTTCATTTCTTGTTTTGAAGTAATCGTACTGACATGTATACTACCTTATTGCGAATATTGTTACGTGTACAAACCGATGAAGGGTAACGTATTGTTTGTGGGTATGTGTGTTTTATCCCATTTATTCTAAAATATAAACTGTTGTAAACAACAAATATTAATACTTTAATGCAATAGTAAATTGATATTACAACAGATGAATTGATATTCACAAATAAACTATATGCAAGGAATTTAAAATGTATATAATTCGTATTTATATATGAGCAAGATATATTTCAATCCATCAATCTAAATAAAACGTTTCATCCAAAAAGTTTCATTAGGAATTATAAAATTGTTTAAGAACTGAATTTTAAAATAAATGTGAAGACACTATTTTAATGCTATGCTCTTCAGTTAATTACATTCAATTCGAAAATATTAAATTATCGAAATTTTTTTGCAAAATACAATATTGTTATAATTAGAAAAAACATGACAATTCCATTATAATCATAGTGTTCTTACCGTTTAATTTCAACAGATTTGTATATAGTTGCTAGTTTATTATACAAGAAAACACTACATTCTTATGTTATCCAAATATGAAAATTCCTTAATGGCAAAAATGATCATGAAGAACAATTTACATGTTAATAGTTTGATCTCAATTGATATTAAAAACATCTAATATAGTTGACTACAATTAAAGATAACTTCACGAAAGTTGGAAAACCTTTTGCAAAAATTATATCCGAAATCAGGATTTAAACAGCAGTTCTCTGAGTACTATATATACAGGGTGATTCATGAAGTTCTCCCCCCACTTCTACAGCACATTGTACTAGTAAAAATAATGAAAAAATGTTATATAAACATAGGTCCGAAAACGCTTCGTTAGCGAGTTACAGCTAGCGAAAGATTTCGCCTGAATTCCTGGGTAAAGAGTAAAATAAAGCCATACTGAACTTTTGGAAAGGTTAATTAAGTAAGAAATATCGTGGATTCTTATGTATTTTTACCTGATAAAGCTAATAAAATAGGTTTCAGAACTGTACATGTAGTAGTTTTTGAGGGATTCAGGGTTAAATGAAAAAAATTGGGGCACGAAACAATGTTTTTTTAAGTTTGATGTACAATAACTTTGCTAAATTGATAATAAATACATAAAATCAACAAACATTAACTGTAGAGAATTTAATTCTGAGAAAATTGATATAATCAAAGTCTAAAATAAAACAGAAATAAGTACCAAAAAATCATAAGTGGCAAAAATATATATAGTACTCAGAGAACTGCTGTTTAAATCCTGATTTCGGATATAATTTTTGCAAAAGGTTTTCCAACTTTCGTGAAGTTATCTTTAATTGTAGTCAACTATATTAGATGTTTTTAATATCAATTGAGATCAAACTATTAACATGTAAATTGTTCTTCATGATCATTTTTGCCATTAAGGAATTTTCATATTTGGATAACATAAGAATGTAGTGTTTTCTTGTATAATAAACTAGCAACTATATACAAATCTGTTGAAATTAAACGGTAAGAACACTATGATTATAATGGAATTGTCATGTTTTTTCTAATTATAACAATATTGTATTTTGCAAAAAAATTTCGATAATTTAATATTTTCGAATTGAATGTAATTAACTGAAGAGCATAGCATTAAAATAGTGTCTTCACATTTATTTTAAAATTCAGTTCTTAAACAATTTTATAATTCCTAATGAAACTTTTTGGATGAAACGTTTTATTTAGATTGATGGATTGAAATATATCTTGCTCATATATAAATACGAATTATATACATTTTAAATTCCTTGCATATAGTTTATTTGTGAATATCAATTCATCTGTTGTAATATCAATTTACTATTGCATTAAAGTATTAATATTTGTTGTTTACAACAGTTTATATTTTAGAATAAATGGGATAAAACACACATACCCACAAACAATACGTTACCCTTCATCGGTTTGTACACGTAACAATATTCGCAATAAGGTAGTATACATGTCAGTACGATTACTTCAAAACAAGAAATGAAATATTTAGTTAATATAAAAATCCAAGGGATATTTAATTATTGAGAGAATTAGAGCTGCAATATTGGCTTTCATGGGCTTACTATAACTATGTATTATTAATAGTAATGACATTAAAGAGTAGTATCACTGATATCATTTTAGTACTTTTGAGATCGACAACTTTAATAAATAGTATTGCAACTCTCAGCTAATTTGATCATTACAAATCCGTCTATAAAAATCTAATCCACGGTTTAATACAAGAACTGTCTGTGGAAAATGGTTCAATTTTGCAACATCTTTCTTGGTTCTTGCAACATTATTACAACTAATCAAATTTCAATGGCTTGTTTAGTGTCATAGTGATAAGGCAAAGCAGTAAGAAACATTGCTGATTACTATATATTTGTTTTTTAATAGTTGTAAAATAAATTGTTATTTTAGTATATTTTACCATTACCAACGATATTGTTTTACTCTAAGGTACGGTTAACCTGCAAAAAATATACATATGTAAAGTTTTGGTTGACATCGTTTCCAGACATTAACAATATATATTTATTGAGATTTTAAACTGAAAGAGTAATTCTTTCTAGATATTTCATCCAATGAAGTTTTGCCTGTCCCTTGAGTGATATGTTGCACTAACCACTAGTCAAGTCCTGTTCACTTTTCTCACACAATATTTAATGACGCTATTACAGTAGATTGAAGTTATATTTACAGGACAAAAACATTTTACATTTAATCCGTATAAGTTGCACTGTATACCATACAATATTATTTTATATTTTACATTGAAGAAACGTGTTCTGGTTGTAGCACGATATAAACTGTTGTGACAAAATGTGTTTTCGTATATTAAAAAATGCAGGTTGTGAATCTAAATTATACTTCTATAAATCCACACATAACATATAACACCGTCTGGTATTTGTGTTTTAGAGTTCATATAGAAACTAGTAACAGTAAAGTGAAATTCAGAATCATCTCACGTATGTATGGAACGACACTGCAGAGTCTGATCACCGTCAATTGAACAAGCCTCACCTCCACAATATAATAGACGTGCTAACGATCAAAGACGACCTAGCATTTGCCAATTGTATATGAAATAATTTTAAGAAATTGATAAGTAGCTGTAATACTTAATACGATGTTTGTGAATCAGTATCAAACACAGATAAACTATTTTATACCCAAGCCTTTACTAGTATTAGAACAAAATTGTTTTCTTATTAATTAAACAAGTTGGTTCGTTACTCCACAAAATTAAATCCAAAGGGTTACAGATAAAGTTATATGATGACGCTCTCTTTTTAATAAGTATTCCAGTTGAATTTAATAAGTATAGGTTGATTTTACGTTTTTCATTATAAATAATTGATTTCAATTAGTTACATGTATGAGTATATGGCGAGTTAATTGAAAAGTGCAAGTTTTTTATTTGAGATTAAAATTCTATGTCCAATGGCCTAATGCGTTCTTAATTTTAATTTAATTTTTTAATTTTAATTGCGATTAAATTGAAAATAAGCCATTCAAATGATCGCAACTGTTGACTACGCCGAGTCTCAAGATTTTGCAAACAATTCTGTTCTCTAAGTCAAGATGAGCCCTGATAACGGTCCGAGACATACGAGTACAAGGGTACGATACAAGAGAGGCAGAGACAACTACCGAACTGACACAAAACGGTTGCTTATGAGCACTAGCCGCCACAGGCTGGTGTCAATTAATAAACAGATTGAAAGATTCGATAAAAAGTGCCCCAAATCCCAAAGCGGCAAAATTCGCCTCAAACGCTTTTTAACGTGGTAGGCGTTTTATAATATCAGCGAATTTACGGCACACAACTGCGAGACCGATTACTTACCAGACTGACCCCGACGTTGGAAGTCGGTAAAATTGGCGTATGAATGAGAGTAGAAGAATACAAAAATTGTATGTCCCAATGAATATTGCTATATAAATGACAAAATAATTTTAATTTAAACTCCTAGACGTTTGCCACGCATGTTAATTTGTTTTCGCACTAAACCATTTGACTTAAAATGTTGAAGAAGATAGCCTTGCTATCGAAAGACCACACTAAAATAAAAGTTTAAATATTGGTTTATGTGTTAAATTGTGATTCAGTTATTTGACTTGCCTTGACTACTATATATATACTGTATATTGATTATATTAATCACCAAGATCCTCTAAATTTTAATACCCATTACTAGATTTATAAATCGTATATCTTGCTTAAGCGGCTTGTATGTGCTTTAAAAAATAAATTTTCAATATTGAAACGTTTTGTGCTTTTGGGAGCTACAAGATATGAGTTACTTTACAATTAATTAAATAAAATTGTTACGTTAGATGTATGAGATATAATTCTAAAATAATTATTTTCGACTGCATTTAATATAGCTATATAGATTTTCAGTTTATGAGATTCAATTATATTTATATATATACATAAATAAATATTTAAATAGATGAAATATTTTATCAATATGGTTGAAATATTATGTAACTCCTCGAAATTTGCTATGCCTAAAAGAAAGACTGTCTTTAGACTGATTAACTAAATTAAGATATATTTCAACTAAAAACTATATTTTTAACTATGTTTTAAATAAATTCAATCCCAGTAATACGCTCTTGTTGTGTCCAGAAACAATGGTAAAGCCAGTTGTTTAATTAAAAACTTTGGGAGCTGGCAACGTACAGCCCATTGATAGAAGTTTCTACAACTTTGCAAAAGAATCTTTACCGTTGGGTAGTGAGTGGCGGATGTTTTTATATTAGTTCTTAAGCTTACGCAGCAGGTATCATATACTTTATCATCTGTTTCAGGTTTATTCCACGTCGAAATATTGCTTACATAGTTAAATTCTTAAAATACTGTGTAATATTTATAGATAGTTATGGATATATCACCAAACAGACTATCATGGTGTTGAAATACGAGTCACGAAAGCTACGTAACTGAGTATGCTACATTTCTAAATTTAGAACAAATTTTGAATTCAAGACGTCCAAGTATATATATATATATATAATATATATATATATATATATATATATATATAAGAGTCTGTGCATGATTTAAAAGTGTACTTGAAAAAGTGAAATATTGTACATAAAAAAATTTAGTTTTCTATTGAAACTGCTCTAAGTGACTATATATTCATTAGTCATATTCATATATATATATATATATATATAATATTATATTACATTATATTCAAATAACGAGCGATAAAGTCGGTAGGATAATAAAGATAAACCATATTAAATCTACATAAAAGCCATATCAATAATTTTTAATTGATATAAGACTATATAATATTGACCCTTTAGGTACTACATTGGGCAAACATTGTGCAATACCTACAAGGTTTAATGGACTGATTATACATATAAAAATTATAATTGAATAAAATTGGCTGCAGTACTGTTTTCTCCTTACTATAATTTAAGGATTATTTTAATGATATAATCGTAAAAAATTAATAAAAACGGAACACCGACGAAAAAGATAGCGTGAGAATTAGTGAAGCAAAATTCTGTTTTGACAAAGCTGTATACTTAATAAGCTACAGCTATTAAAATTTTTGCAGTTAAAATTGACCGGTCAAGCTCCACCAATTTTAACTCACCTTTACACAAGAGATATTGCCGGTGGTGCACATTCAACATTTGTTGACCTGATGGCTAGCCATAGTAGTGAAAAATATTTCAAGAATTTACACGTGCTTTTAATGTCTGGAAACGATGTCAACCAAAACTTTACATATGTATATTTTTTGCAGGTTAACCGTACCTTAGAGTAAAACAATATCGTTGGTAATGGTAAAATATACTAAAATAACAATTTATTTTACAACTATTAAAAAACAAATATATAGTAATCAGCAATGTTTCTTACTGCTTTGCCTTATCACTATGACACTAAACAAGCCATTGAAATTTGATTAGTTGTAATAATGTTGCAAGAACCAAGAAAGATGTTGCAAAATTGAACCATTTTCCACAGACAGTTCTTGTATTAAACCGTGGATTAGATTTTTATAGACGGATTTGTAATGATCAAATTAGCTGAGAGTTGCAATACTATTTATTAAAGTTGTCGATCTCAAAAGTACTAAAATGATATAAGTGATACTACTCTTTAATGTCATTACTATTAATAATACATAGTTATAGTAAGCCCATGAAAGCCAATATTGCAGCTCTAATTCTCTCAATAATTAAATATCCCTTGGATTTTTATATTAACTAAATATTTCATTTCTTGTTTTGAAGTAATCGTACTGACATGTATACTACCTTATTGCGAATATTGTTACGTGTACAAACCGATGAAGGGTAACGTATTGTTTGTGGGTATGTGTGTTTTATCCCATTTATTCTAAAATATAAACTGTTGTAAACAACAAATATTAATACTTTAATGCAATAGTAAATTGATATTACAACAGATGAATTGATATTCACAAATAAACTATATGCAAGGAATTTAAAATGTATATAATTCGTATTTATATATGAGCAAGATATATTTCAATCCATCAATCTAAATAAAACGTTTCATCCAAAAAGTTTCATTAGGAATTATAAAATTGTTTAAGAACTGAATTTTAAAATAAATGTGAAGACACTATTTTAATGCTATGCTCTTCAGTTAATTACATTCAATTCGAAAATATTAAATTATCGAAATTTTTTTGCAAAATACAATATTGTTATAATTAGAAAAAACATGACAATTCCATTATAATCATAGTGTTCTTACCGTTTAATTTCAACAGATTTGTATATAGTTGCTAGTTTATTATACAAGAAAACACTACATTCTTATGTTATCCAAATATGAAAATTCCTTAATGGCAAAAATGATCATGAAGAACAATTTACATGTTAATAGTTTGATCTCAATTGATATTAAAAACATCTAATATAGTTGACTACAATTAAAGATAACTTCACGAAAGTTGGAAAACCTTTTGCAAAAATTATATCCGAAATCAGGATTTAAACAGCAGTTCTCTGAGTACTATATATATATATATATATATATATGTATATATATATATATATGTATATATATATATATATATATGTATATATATATATATATATATATATATATATATATATATATATATATATGTGTGTGTGTGGTGTGTGTGTGTGTGTGTGTGTGTGTGTGTGTGTGTGTGTGTGTGTGTGTGTGTGTGTGTGTGTGTGTGTGTGTGTACAAATCACATTTAAAAAATGCTAGTTCAATAGAAGGAATTCTTTTACGTGCTACACTATGTATAATAAGTTTTCATGAAAGTCACTAAAATCATTTACGTACTGTGACTTGAAGTCCTGTGTATACACTCAAATCAATCCTGTGGTATAATCGCAACTGACATTTTAATGTTTACCATTAAAGTGAGTACTTAAATAAAGTAATTGATTGCTTGCGATAATTCTTATATTACTAGGATGAGCCTATGATTCGATAGTTGTCCTGCTTTTATGGATAATATCTAAGAAACTAACTGACCTATAGAATTAACAATTTTATGTAGTTTTTGGTGGTGCATGTTAAACTATGGAATTTTTGTAAGATGAAATTTTTACATTGTTCTTTTACATTGTTACCCATGATTTCCAAGATACAATCATAAATAAGCATATTTCTAAGTAAGTTTGAATACAATCTTTTCACTTTTTTCAATATGATATTTTGTGAATATTACGTGGTTAGACATTTGTTCCATTCTTTAACCATTTTTGAGTTTTAATATCTGCAGAATATCTCAAAAATGTTTGTTGGGAAACATGTAATGTTATTACTAAATAGACACGAATGATTTTGATACAGGTGCAAGTGTATTTTTTGGATATGGAAAATTTTTATTATATATTTCTTGGTGCTGTACATTTCTTGTCTATCTGATTTTATGTTATGGGATAAAATGCGCTTCGGACTTAAAATTTTAAATCCTAGTTTTCCGAAGCCAGTTAGGCGACACATGGTGTTGCGTAATTCTATCTTGTTTAAATAATGTTAAAAAATTTAGTAATATTTCTATTAAATTTTTGAAACACAATCCCCAGAAAGATTAATCATAAATTCCTGAAATAGCTTAGATAATAAATACAAAAAATTCAATAACATGCAATATTTAAAAGAAATGTGTAGGTGTACTAATACAGTTAATACCAATAATAATGACAAAGATGTCAGCGTCGTATATTTAAATTATTGAATATTTTACACACTAACTTCAATAATAATGACTCATAATAAGTCCAATTAGACACACACACACACACACACACACACACACACACACACACACACACACACACACACACACACACACACACACACACATATATATATATATATATATATGCTCCCGGCGGAGCAAGTACTTTTTGTGATTCAATGTTTATTGAAATTATATATATCGTTTAAGTGTGAATTGAATTAAATAATATTTACCTATCCAGGTAAAATTTATGGTATGGTGTGTATATTTTAATAATAGTTCACTTATATACATTGGAAAGCAATGCAAATAGTGTTAAAATGATACCAAATAAATCTATTGAAAATTTTAGTACGTTAAGTTGTGAAACTATGAATTTTTCAGTATTATAAATCTCTTTAAAAGAGTACAGTTTGTTATTAGAGCAATGCTAGTGTTTTTTGGTAGTCAGCATCGCCAAAAGATTCATGATTCAAACTTATACCTATTTCAAGATATAGGACTAGTACAAATTTCAGTTGTAAATGGTTATATAAAATATAACTGTGCAGAAATATTTTTATTTATATTTTCTGGATTCAGTTATTTATTTAGACAACAGAGGGACATACCACAACCATAAATCTGAAACGTGTGTCATTTACTCAGCGCGTGTGGCTATTAGTAGCCATTTCTTCACAAGTCTTATAAAAACTTTAACCACCTTTTTTTTATAGTCATACATTAAAATATGTGCACGACCTAAAGTAATATCATTATTCCATATGTCGTGTAAATAGTTGTGCCAGCAAGCGACTATATTACGAAAACAATAAAGTTTAACAATTATTACTATTTTTATTCAAAGTATACTACATATTATTTAACACATTATAAAATTGTAGCTTGATTATAAAAATACAGTAAATGGTCCATATAGTCAAACACAATATACATATATAAAAATAACACATTGTATTTTTAAATTTGTTACTTCCACTTCAATATTCAATTCCTAACCTAATTAGCTCCTGAACAGAAATAAACCTATCAATATGCGTAGAGAGACGTTATAAATCTATTTTTTTTATTTTTCATGAAGTATACGAATCCAAATTTTATCACTTAGACAGAATTAGTGGCTGACAAACTTTTACCGAAACCACCATTCTGTAAGACTTCATTCAATAACTAAGCTTTAAAAAAAGAATTTGCATAGTAATAAATTTAGTAAATTTGTATTAAGTTTATTTAAATTAAACCGTACAACTTGTACAGTATAATAGGTATTTATTACATTTATTATAATAATGTTAATTTAAAAGAATAAATGTAACCATATATTTTACAATCTTAATGCACAAGTACTGACAAAATAAATTTACCGTGTGTATTATCAAAATACAAATAATTTTACATAACATAAACTTTACGTACATGTAGTGTATTAAGTGTGTGATGGTTTATCTAGCTTACCTGTAAATAGTGAGGTCAAAGATGAAATCTCGGATGATGACCTTAATATTAATGTCATAGGTACTTATTTGCAGTGTTTAGCTGAAAATGTCATACCATTAAGCTATGTAGACATAATAAAGAATCATTAGTTGATAGGTTTACAGTGTAGTCCGGAAATTTCTGAGTTGACAACATTACCTAGAGCCCCAGACGCAAGCGTGGCAACAGAGAACACGCAGGAAACAATCGACATACAGTCGCGGGACAGACCGATGCGCAAGGTTGCCAGTAGTCTTAGCAAAGACCTTGGCCCCCTCTCCGCAAAACCATAACAATAACAGAAACGCTCAGGGGCAAAGCCCCAGCCCACGTACAAATGTAAACAATAACAGTTCCAGCGTTTCACCCAAACAAATGACACCTGTTAAACACCTGATCGTAAACCTGCAGTCGAAATGGACTTGTAAATACAACCCGATTGTGACTTATATATAATTAATATTGTTTAAGTATTATTATTATCGATTTGTTAATTGTGTTCATTTAATGTGTTATTAATTGCTATATTCTGATTTATTGGTTTTGATTGAAGTGTTTTGATTTGTGTTAAATGATTATATTGAGTTTGTATTTTGTTCTCTATAATCTATACTTACAAAAATAAAAGAGTATAATGCCAATTTTCTATTCATTGTAATTGATTTAAAATTGTAGAATTGTTTAAAAAGTTTGTAATTAATAAATTTCTAAAATTGTTGGGGACTTATGTATTTAAGGGGGAGGATTTTAGTGTATTTAGTGTGATGAATACTAAGTTGTTAATGTACCCATAGCAATATTTAATGTCTGCACCAGTTATGTTGGCAGTATGTATTGTCAGGCGATGTATCATACGATGTGGTCTGATACAAATAAAGAATGCTCATAGGCTGCTCTCCTCTGACGTCACATCACGCCACAACCCTACAACAAACGGTCCAAGCTGGCTAGCCAGCAGTCCACCACCAGACACCGTCACGTAAACCTCCGTGTCCCGTCCGTTCCTTTATGAGCGGTCTTTGAGCAATGGTACTCTAAAATGTAACGTCTTATTATTTATCCCAACCCATATAGTGTACAGTGACGACCCGCATATCTTACAGTACAGAAATATTTACAATAGTTGTTTGGAGCAGCTTATAGACGATTTTTTACTACACTCAAGACATATAGCTTTGTTACATTTATCGCACTTACAGCCATTCTTCCGTTTTTTGGCAAAAAGGCACATTGAAGAAGTCTTTCTCTTCTAAAGGCCTTCTTTTTTGGACGTATCTATCCTTTTCGATGCTCAAGTAGTAGTTATTAATTTTCAGAATAATACATAGTTATCATTTTATGAACTTCTTGTAACATAAATTACAATATATTTTGCATGAAAATTAAAACAGTTTTAATATCAATTCTTACATTTTTGTTAATCTTTGAAACCAGTAGTGAAGCTGCACTTGCTTAACAGTTCTACTAAGTAGTTTTTATTTTAATATAATATATCGGTGCATAGGTAAATAGTAGGGATTCTTTTGGTGGGTTCGTGGCAGTCGAATTTCGTGGTAAATATTATTGGTAAATGGTTTTGTAAGTATTATTTCGTAATAGCAACACTTCGAGGAAAACATTTCGAGGTTACCAGCAGCATGATGATCATGCAGTTGAGTGTAGTTAAAGGGAAGAATTTGATTTATAAATGTATTTGCTTTTATATAAAGTCAGTGTTCAGAGCTGTATCACAATGTTTTGTTTATGGAGGTATACAATGATAAGTCATTCAGCTATTCGTCCCAGACAAATATCAGTTAATAATATCACACAGTGTTATAATAAATGCTTTTCAGCTCTGAAGTCATATATGTATATAGTGGTGTGCACCTCCTATACTTATTTATAATCTTTTTAATACCGCACTAATAACAAGGAATAAACAATTATATCTCGTATTATACTTTATTGCTCCAAAACTTCATGTTGCATGAACAATTTTGCAAAACAGATTTTGTGAGCTCTCAGAAGAAACAAAATATAATGCCGAATAATTTTAGTCTTAATTTGTTATGATAATAAAAGGGATCTTGGAGGGAAGATTTTACCGTCTAACTTCAGTGCTTAACTTTGATTCCGTTTAAGGTTATGGAACCAATTAGACATTACGAACTTAAGAAGGTATAAAAAAATACCAAATAGCATTATAAACTTATTCTTGTAAAGTCATTTCGAAACGTCTTTGATCTCATAGTTATTGCATGTAGGTTTGTATTAGCCAACAAGTTAGGATTATATAAAAAGGTTTCTTATCTTATGGCGATACAAGTTATTTACAAATGAATGTGAAAATATTAATTATTAGTACTGTCCATTAAAATTAAGGAAAACGTTGGTCCTAAAAGTGGGTGGTATGTAAAAGGTGAAATTATTGTCAGTTGAGGTAAAAATGCGATATTAGTATTTATAAAAGAGTTATCAAGCTTCTAGCCGTATAGCGACATTTTAGATATGAATGGGTACAAGGAATTCGAATGGTTTAAATATTATAATTGAATATCTGTCTCACATAGTTTTTATAAAAGTCTTTCCGTAGTATCAGGCAGTTAAACCCAGCTTCACCTGCAAATTTGTGTGGAAAAACAGAATCACCATTCGCCAGTTCTTTTTAAGAAACATTCTAAACAATTTAGAAAGAAGTTCTTCACACGACTAAGTTCCAATCTCCCGAGTCATTTATATTTATATTTTAAGACAATTATGTTGGAAACCTGCAGTCTCAGATTGAAATTGATTTGTAATCGTGGAATTTGAATAAGTCTTGTTTTATAATCAAACGAAAAGTTGAGAGGTAACTTTACTTACTTAGTACTTTATAAGATTTGGTTAATATTTTAGAAATAATATTTTTGGGATTAATTTAACCTTATTTTTTATCCTAGAAGAACACCTATGAATGTATACACCTGTTTTGAGAATTTTGTATGCACCAGTAGCATATGAAGTGTCAAATCACAAAACTCTATAAGTCTTATATATAAAGTTATTTTTGATATTGCACTTGTTTTCCGTTTTTGAACAATTATGTACAGTAAAAAGTACTATGCTGTTCGAATTAATTGGACAAACATGTTTTTTTGGTCTTTGTTAGTTTGTGATAACTGGTGATGTCCCAGACCGCTTCAAACCGGTTATAACTGCATAGAAGTAGTGTGCTGGGTTGACCTTGACTGTAAAAAACTTGTTTGACTGGTTTTGGAGTGTCATTCCTTCAGTTGTGAGCCTTTCTTTGTGGCGGTCGGTGGTTGTGGTACTGTGTTCCGTTTATTACGTGCTTCTTCAAAGATGGATATAACACCTAGGAAGCGTGCTAAAGTTGTTGCTCTTAATGAACACACGTCTATGACTGTGAGAGATATAGCTACAGCAGTTGGTGTGGGAAAATCTAGTGTTTCCAGAATTTTAAAAACATATCAAGATTCCGGATCATTGTCTCCAAAAAGAAAAGGAAAATGTGGGCGCAAACGTAAAACAACTCCAAGAACTGACAAAATTCTAATAAGAAATAGCAAAATAAATCCAAGAAAGACAAGCACAGACCTTCGAAGGGATTTGTTGGATTCTGGTATTGAAGTGAGTACTTCAACTGTAAGGAAAAGACTTCTGGAAGTTGGTCGAAAGGCAAGAAAACCGAAGAAAAAACAATTTCTTACTAAGAAAATGATGCAAAAACGTTTAGTATGGGCTAAGAAATACCGATCATGGACTGTAGATGACTGGAAAAAAGTTATTTTCAGTGATGAATCACATTTATTTGTGCAGGGATATCTATCAAGTGTTGTTAGGCGGAGTGAAGGTGAACCTTTGCGAGAAGGTCATATCCAACAGACTGTTAAACATCCTTCTAAACAGATGTTTTGGGTTTTTTTTACCACAAATGGTACTGGGAGCTTAGTTCCCATCAATGGGATGATGAATTCAGCCAAATACATCGACATACTACGCAGTCGGATAGTTCCATTTATGGAAACATTTGATGGAACATTTCAACATGACTTAGCCCCTTGCCACAATTCAAAATTGGTCAAGACTTTTATGCGGGAAAACAAAGTAAAAGTGCTTGATTGGCCTGGTAACTCACCCGACCTAAATCCGATTGAGAACTTATGGCATATTCTCAAGAAACGTTTAGCTAAGATGGATTGCACTACAAAAGAAAAAATGATAACAAGTGCTA